>NC_067474.1:12102500-12323000 GCF_947179515.1 Apodemus sylvaticus | reverse complement strand
AAGAAAGAAAGAGAGAAAGAAAGAAAGAAAGAAAAGAAAGAAAGAAAGAAAGAAAGAAAGAAAGAAAGAAAGAAAGAAAGAAAGAAAGAAAGAAAGAAAGGAAGGAAGGAAGGAAGGAAGGAAGGAAGGAAGGAAGGAAGGAAGGAAGGAAGGAAGGAAGGAAGGAAGGAAGGAAGGAAGAGAGAGAGAAAGGGAGAAAGAGAGAAAGAGAGAAAGAAAGAGAGAGAGAGAGACTGGCTCCCCTCCTCTCCCCTCCCCCTCTCTCTCTGATTAGATCACTGTCTAGTTTTAGTATCAGTGTGATACTAACTGTAAAAACAGTAGTGGGTAGACAGGTCATGTGGGTCCTAAGGGAAAACCTACTACTATTACTCTGCTAAACATACCACTAACTTGACTCTAATGACATTGTTATACACATAGATTAATATATTTCTAAGATCTCTTCAGTGACATGTCTATTTGCAGCACATGGCAATTAACACAGTGATGTGCAACTGGACATGATATAGAGAATAAAAGATTGTATACTACTCAGTCATAAAATAACATCTATACTGCATCCCTTTCTACCAAGTTCAGGGATTCTTGCAGAAGGGAAGAATGACTGTAAGTCAGAGTCTGTGAATGAATACAAGGAAATAATGTCCTCCTGACACAGCATGGCATATATAAACTCTGTATGTAAAAGTCCAGAGCAAGCTCGAGCCAAACCAAATCCAACCAGGAAGAAAGAAGGTAGGCACAAAGTCCCACCCCTGTCCCGCGAACCATTGGCAACTGATAGCTGCTGCTAGAAAGGAGTCAGTGTTTAAGAGTGGTTCCCCAGGAGGCAAAGCACACTCCAGTGGAAAGCCGCATAGCCTTGACTATATGGGCAGCATAGTTAAACTTGGAAGGAAAACAAAACAAACAAAACAGACACAAAGTTCAGTCCGTAGAGAAAGTGGCTGGATCTAGAAGAGGCTGAAAGTGAGGCTAAGTAATGTTAATATTCATTGTACAATATTCTCAAAGAAGTGATTAAAAAGAAGCCAGAGGTTGACATAAAACTCAAGAATAACACCAAAAAAAGTTTTTAAGGATTTAGTTTCTAAAGGTTTTCCAATTAGAAGAATATAGTTTCATCAGAGCTGCTATTTCTTTCTTCTTTCCAGGACGGGTTGAAAAACTTTTACTCACTAGCTAGTTAAGGTCTTTCAAATTTGACTGAGAACAAATCTTGCTGTTTCTGATAAAGAAGTAGTAAATTCAACGAGAAATTCAACATAGTTTTATTTGTAGGTTTGAATTCTGTATGTTAAACAGGAACTAGTCCTAGTCCTGACTTTTTTTTTTTTTTTTTTTTTTTTTTTGTTTTGGTTTTTTTGAGACAGAGTTTCTCTGTGTAGCCCTGGCTGTCCTGGGACTCACTCTGTAGACCAGGCTGGCCTCAAACTCAGAAATCTGCCTGATGCAAATCAAAACAACCCTGAGATTTCGCCTCACACCAGTCAGAATGGCTAAGATTAAAAACTCAGGAGACAGCAGGTGTTGGCAAGGATGTGGAGAAAGAGGAACACTCCTCCACTGCTGGTGGGATTTCAAGATGGTACAACCACTCTGGAAATCAGTCTGGCGGTTCCTCAGAGAACTTGGCATGATACTTCCTGAAGACCCTGCTATACCTCTCCTGGGCATATACCCAGAGGATTTCCTGGCATGCAATAAGGACACATGCTCCACTATGTTCATAGCAGCCTTATTTATAATAGCCAGAAGCTGGAAAGAACCAGGATGTCCCTCAATGGAGAAATGGATACAGAAAATGTGGTATATTTACACAATGAAATACTACTCATCAATTAAAAACAATGAATTCATGAAATTCTTAGGCAAATGGTTGGAACTGGAAAATATCATCCTAAGTGAGGTAACCCAATCACAAAAGAATACACATGGAATGCAATCACTGATAAATGGATATTAATTAGCCCAGAAGCTCTGAATTTTCTAGACACAATTAGCATATCAAATGATACCCAAGAAGAGGTAAAGAGAGGGCCCTGGTTCTGAAAAAACTTGATCCAGCATTGTAGGGGAGTACCAGGACAGGGAAACAGGAGGGGGGTGATCGGGAAATGGATGGAGGGAAGAGGGCTTATGAGACTGATGGGGAGGGGGGAACCAGGAAAGATGAAAGCATTCAGAATGTAAACAAAGAATATAGAAAATTTAAAAAAAATTAAAAAAAAAGAATTCTGTATGTTTTCATGTTTCTTTTTTCCAAATTAAATCCCTTGAACTTCTCTCGCAAGTTGGTATTGACATAATAATCAAAATAGTTCTACCAAGAGGCTCCAAGCTGACTTGGAAGATTCAGGCCTCAGGTGTGAAAAGGAAAATCAGGCAGGTAGATTTCACCATGGATAAAGACACTTGACCCAAGTCTAACGACTTGAGTTTAAGACTCACATAATGCACGTGGTAGAAAGACAGAGCCAATTCTTGAAGCTTTTATGTACCTCCCACAAATACATGATATAAACATTTACTTAAACACAGAGATAGATGTTTTGAAAGTATGAACATTAATAAGTATACCAGGTACCACTCTCTCTTCTTATTTCTAGAGTAGTAACCTGACTAAATGGCCACATTCATAGTACACTGGAACTGTGTGTGTGTGTGTGTGTGTGTGTGTGTGTGTGTGTGTGTGTGTGTGTGTGTGTGTAGGAGGTTTGCAGAAACAGACAAAACAAGATAAACTTAACTTGAAATACACATCACCATGAATTTTTTCATTAAATGTTGTGTTTAACTTATATGTTGCTCTTTAAAATAATCACATACTTTTTTTAAGCTGCAAAATATTTTTATTGTAAAAACAGTCAACAGAGGTCAACAATGCAGTTGTTATCTTAGGACATTCCCCTTGGTACCTGGACTTGCAAGTTTCCATCAGCATTTCTCTGGTTTTCGTGGACCTTTCAAACATGCTTACTGACTGCACGTATATGCTGCTTTGAAACAAACATAAATCAGTATAACCAACCAATCCCCCACAAAAAAGAAGCAGGAACAACACCCTCCCCCAGGCCATGCTCCATTGTGCTTTGTTTTTCCACATTTTCTACAGAGAGACCTATGTAGTTCACACACTTTCAGAACTAAACAGAAAAGTAAAATTAGTACTGTAACCTCATACTGAAATACCCATGACTCTTCCATTCACAAGTTATTGGATCAAACCCCAGGATACCTGCAGAATTATGAAGGTTTTAACATTTGAAAAGGGGGGCAGGGTTTGAAAATAACTCTGAAAAAAAAAAAACCCAGACCTTTCAGCCTGCAGGTTTCCCCGCATTTGAGAACCTAGTTCCTGCAGCATGCCAGTGGCCAGGGTGTGCACAGCAGGCCCGGGCCTATGCAGTGAGGGGCCTACAGCCTAATGGCTGCCTCCAAGCATAAAGAGAATAACTCCCAGTTCTCAGCAGTCTCAACCAATGGTCAAAATTTAGAAACATCAACTGCTACTCTGTTTCTATATATCACATAATGATCTCAGAAATAGATTAAACATACAATTGTTTTATAAAAATAAAAATTGTTTGGGCTTCATAAACTCTGTAAAATACAACCAAGTATGAATCAAGATAATTTCATGAAAATAATTAACAATACATGCAGACAGAGAATCCTAGTCAAGGTCTGACTGATCTCTTCCAGATATATGAGACTTCTTGTTCTACTGGGAGAATTTTGTTTCTATTTTTAATTTTTATTAGATATTTTCTTTATTTACATTTCAAATATTACCCCCTTTCCTGGTTTCCCATCCAGAAGCCCCCTATCCCATGCCCCCTTGCCCTGCTTCTATGAGGTTGTGCCCCCATGCACCCACATACTTCCACTTCCCCATTCTGGTATTCCCCTACGCTGAGGCATCAAGCCTTCACTGGACAGTTTGAGGCTCTTACCCACTTCCTCCTCATTAGTTTCAGTGTATCTGGTTTTATGTGGAGGCTCTTGATCCACTTGGACTTGAGCTTCATACAAGAACATAAGAATAGATCAATTTGTATTCTTCTGCAAGCTAGCCACCAGTTGAACCAGCACCATTTGTTGAAAATGCTGTTTTATCTTACTGGATGGTTTTAGTGACCAGAGGTGTGTGGGTGCATTTCTGGGTCTTCAATTCTGTTTCATTGATCAACCTGCCTGTCTCTATACCAATAACTTTTGATTTTTTTCCAGGTGGTAGTGGTGCTTGAGGTGGCAAATATGCCCTCAGTTTCATTTAGGGATAAGGGGATAGATTTAAGATACCGTAGAACAGAATAGAGTAGAATAGAAAAGAAGAGAATAAAGTTGAGCTATTGGTGGTTAAAACAGTTGGTGTGTTTTAAATATTTAGAGCCATACATTTTCTAAATATAACTCTTGTTTCCATAAATTAGAAAAATATTTTCTATGTAGTTATTTGTGTATAAAAATATTTATCTAATCTACAAAATTATAATTAGCCTGAGATTAGCTGCATTTATTTTTGCCTTTAATACAAGACTAAAATAAAAAAGCCATTATTATCTACTTAAACATACTTGGGTTTTTGTATTAAAGTTTTATATGTATGTAAATATATATATGTGTGTGTAATATATAATATATTACATGTGTATTTTATATTAAATTTTGAGCTACTCTTGGCACGAAAAAAATATAAAATAAAAGTGCAAAGGCACCCTCTTCAGGCAGCTTAGAGTAAACTACCTCAGTGGTAATGGTCACTGCTTACTTTTGGTCAAGACTGTGACACAATGGAAATTCCCATATACCACAAAACAGTGGAAGCAGCTTAATTCAAAAATCATGGCTTCCTTAAATCTATCTTAAGACAACTCATGTTTAACTATTATGGTTAAATAGATTAATTTCTACTTAAAATTAAATTATATATATATATATATATATATATATATGCTAAAGAGTAGTGGCTTTATAACTATCTACATATTTACAGTATCTTCTAGAATATAGTTCTCTGCAATGGTAAAGGATTAAATATTATCTTTTTGGAGTTTTCAAAATATAAAAATAAGCAGAAGGAAATATAACTCCCTATTTATTCTGTGGAGTAAAACAAGTTACATGCTTTTGTTGTCCTTCATGTAACAACAGAATTGTGACTGCACAGGTAGTGATTATGCCATTTTTATACCTATGCAGTCTGAGTGGCTTGGATAAAGTGAAATCTGAAACCACTGTGTTTGGAATGGTAAATGCTATCTGAGACAAAATAGGTAGCCATTATAAAACAATTTGCTTGTGAAAATGATTCTCTGACAATGATCTCGTATACAATAAAATAAATATAAAATATTGTATTTAGGCTGGAAATGACCTCAGCTGTTTCAATGCCCTGTACTGTTGGCTTAGACTTGTTATGCCATTCATTTTGAATAAGCAAAGATCAACCACTGCACTCCGTGCCTTCTTAAATTCATTAAAGGCATCCCTATAATACATTAAATTACATCTTTTTCAGGTAATAGAACTAGTAACAGGCATTTTCTATCTATTTAATTTCATCCCTCCAATCTAAATTTATTTTTAGGGGTCAGGAATATAGACCAGTGTAGCTAGTGTGTGCCTAACAGTGCAAGTCCAAGGCATAATACTCAAAAATCATACAAGTGAATGCATGACTCTAAAAGAACAGATAAACCTCTGCATGTTTCATTTCTCATGTCAGATAGCACTGTCTAACATTAGTATTATACAAATCTCCATTCATGTCTGAGGCCCAGTAACAGGAAAATTCTCTCATAAGAACTTGTGGAATAAGTTTACATAAATGTTTCTTGAATAAACTATACACTTATTGAATTGATATTACTTATATAAAAATCTGTGGCTATGTTCTGGAGAGATGGCTCAGTGGTTAAGAGCACTGACTGCTCTTCCAGAGGTCCTGAGTTCAAACCCCAAGAACTACATTGTAGTTCACAACCATCTGCAATGAGACCCTCTTCTGGTGTGTCTGAAGACAGCTACGGTGTACTTACATATAATAAATAAATAAATCTTTGAAAAGAAGCTGTGGCTAATATTCCCTAAGAATGGTACAACCAAACAGAACAAGAAAACATTAGAGATCATTTCTTATCTTTTATTTGCTTCTTGGTTTTAATTCCAGGGTATGAACTATTTTTGTAGCATTGACCATACCACTGCGTACTAACAGTAGCTCAGTAAAATACTTTTATAGTTAATTATAGTGCAAAGCCAATATTTCCAGGCATCTTAGGGCTGAACCATTGCAATGCTTGCTGCTTTCTGTTGGTCAAGGCTATGGCACATTGGAAATTCCCATATACCACGTGAACAGTGAAAGCAGCTAGACTAAAAAATCACGGCTTCCTTTAATTTATCTGAAGAAGACCCATATTTGAAGATTGAACTAAAATTAATTTCCACTTGAAATTAAAACACATTCTCCAAAATTTTCAAGTATTGTCTGGTTTATTCTTATCTAGATAAACATGTTTTCGGTTATGAACTATTTTTATTGGGATATACTTTGCATTTTTTAACATTTTACAGGCAATAGAGATGTAAAGAAAAAGGGCTATGGATATACTTTTATTTTTTACTTTTAAAATATTTATAAGCAGAGTACTAGTATACTATTCCAGTTAACTGTGTGAGTGTTGTAGCCATTCGTTTTTAGCTAAAGAAAAAGTGGCTGGAAAGAGAGTCTTCATTAGAGGTCATATGCAAGATCTTTATCATAAACAAAATCACTTTGACATTTTATTTGTAAACAACAATTTGATTTATATAGTCTGAACTAAATCTGAAAGAGCAGTGGCCTTTTGCACAGTGGAACATGCCACTAGACTGAAAACCTGGTAAGGTTGAGAAGATTCAGGAACCCTAGCATTTCTCATAATTGAGAAAGGTAGGTATTTAAATCAACTTCTGACCAAGTTCCTGTCCTGACTCGATGACCATGATACTCCATGAATAGGACTATGACAATCAGTCAAGTAGAGATAACACCTGAAGTCCTTCCACACGCAGATGAGGCATCCCTAACAACTCACACCAAGCCAATAGAAAGCATCTGCCTCTAGATACCAATCCACCCTCAAATGTTCATAAGGTCTTATCCACAAGGAATAAAGTGCACAAGTTATTTCACCAAAGACGGTCTTAGAGTATCTGTTTTATTGAGCTGTCTTATTTTCTCTCCCAAGGTTTTTGTCGCTGGACCTTGACCCAGTCAGGTGTGCAAGATAGAGCACAACCACTTCCTGCTCTGTGGCCCTGACCTTGGCCCCAGCTGCCAAGTGCATCTCCCTATCTGCCACTGACTCCAGGACAGCAGCAACTGTGAAGGAGGCCCAGCAGCCTACCTTGTTCAGTGAAAGGCTTCCACTCAGAGACCTGTAACTCTGGCCCTACTAGAGCTCCTCCGCAGATCCTCCATGGACAGTGCCCAGTATGCAGACTGGCACTGGCTCTCTCAGACTTTTAGAGCAGTATATAGTACACAGTACACAGAAGTGCAAACCCGGGCAATTAAAATGTATTCAAACACATGTATTAGGAATATTTTATAAACAACACAAGAGAGCTATGAGGTGATTAGTGGGGATTTTTAAGCCAACAGATACATGGTATACAGGTATATATTTTTAAGCCAACAGATACAGGTATATCCATAACTGTAATAGAATGATAGAACTAGAGAAGAAGCTAAGTGTACATACCCTTCGTCTCTTAAAAATGATGGAAGACAATGTTTAAGCATAGAACATGATTTTCTTGAACATTACCTAGTAATATTCTAAAGACAGTCATAGCAGCCACCCTTGGCCTTGTGGTGATGTGGCTTAGTGGGTTAAGACCCTTTCCAGCAAGCCTGAGGACTTAGTTCAACCAAACATGGTGCAGCATGGTAGAAGAGAACCAAATTGTCTTCTAAGGTTCACATACACATACACAGAGACACACACACACACAAAGTAAATAAATAAATTTTATTGTAAAAGTTAAGACAAAAAAAAACATTTACCATTTTAATAGGCATTATTTCTGGACTGCCTAACATCTAAGAACTATATTATCTTGTAATAAGTACACAAGTATTATCAGTTCAAGTACATTCCAGTAGAGACATGATGATATAAACATTTTCACAAAATGCATATTTACCTACTAAAGCTCTTGCAACAGGACAGGCACATTCACAGTCCACAGTCTGGAAGAGGAAAAGCTCAAAAAATAAAATGTGGAATGGATGCATTAGAGATGCTATGAAGGTAGGTTTTAGAGTTGTTTGTTTTAACAATTGAATCTATCATCTCATAATTTAACTCCTTCACATATAAGCAATTAAAAGGAGTTGATCGAGTGTGCCAGTCAGGCGCCGGTACTCTACTGTGGAGAGGTCAGCAGCCTCCACTTTTGTCCCCAGCCAGACGGGAGAGGCAACCCCAGGTACTGAGTTATCCTGAGTCTAAGAACACAGAGGATGCAGACCACCGAGCTGCAGCTGCTGCCTGCACCCAGAACCTGGGAGAGAAGAGGTTCCTCTGTGTGCCAGCCAGACACGAGTACTCTGCTGTGAAAAGGCAGACCCAGCCTGACAGGACAGGTGACCTCAGCAAGTCCTGGATACCCCAACACACCAGAAAAACAAGATTCGGGTTTAAAATTCCTGGTCATGATGCTGTTACAGGAACACATGAAGGGCATAAATAAATATCGTAGAAAAATTCAGGAGAAAATGGATCAAAAGTTAGAAGCACTTACAAGAGAAACACAAAAAAACATTAAACGAAATTCAGGAGAATACGGGTCAAAAGTTAGAAGCCAATAAGGAGGAAATGCAAAAATCGCTTAAAGACATACAGGAGAACTTTGGTCAACAGGCTGAGGTCAAGAAAGAGGAAACACAAAAAACTCTTAAAGAATTACAGGAACACAAAAACAAGCAAGTGAAGGAGCTGAGCAAAACCATCCAGGATCTAAAAACAGAAGTAGAAACAACTAAGAAATCTCAAAGGGAGACAACTTAGGAAATAGAAAACCTTGGGAAGAAATCAGGGGCTGTAGATGCCAATATCAACAACAGAATACAAGAGACGGAAGAAAGAATCTCAGATGCCGGATATACCATAGAATACATGGACTCAACTGTCAAAAAAAATGCAAAATGCAAAAAGATTGTAACCAAAAACATCCAGGAAATCCAGAATACAATGAGAAGGCCAAATCTAAGGATTATAGGCATAGACTAGATGAGAGAGTGAAGATTTACAACTGAAAGGGCCAGCAAATATCTTCAACAAAATTGTGGAAGAAAAGTTCCCTAACTTAAAGAGAGAGATGCCCATGAATATACAGAAGCCTACAGAACTCCAAACAGACTGGACCTGAGCAGAAATACATTCTGTCACATAAAAATCAAAACCCAAATGTACTGAACAAAGAAAGAATATTAAAGGCAGTAAGAGAAAAAGGCCAAGTAACATATAAAGGAAGACCTATCAGAATCATAACAGACTTCTCACTAGAGACTATAAAAGCTGGAAGATCCTGGGCAGATCTCATGCAGACTCTAAGAAAACACAAATGCCAGCCAAGACTACTATACACAGAAAAACTCTCAATCACTATAGATGGAGAAACCAAGATATTCCATGACAAAACCAAGTTTACACAATATCTTTCCACAAACCCAGCCCTACAAAAGATAATAGGAGGAAAACACCAATACAAGGAGGTAAACTTCACCCTGGAAAATGCAAGATAGTAACCTTATTTCATCAAACCCAAAAGAAGATAACCAATCAAATATAAACAATTACATGAAAAATGACAGGAAATAATAATCACTATTCCTTAATATCTCTTAACATCAATGGACTCAATTCCCCAATAAAAAGACATAGACTAACAGACTGGATACATAAACAGGACCCTACATTTTGCTGCTTACAGGAAACACACCTCAGTTCAAAGACAAACATTACCTTAGAGTAAAAGGCTGGAAGAAAATGTTACAAGCAAATGGTCTCAGGAAACAAGCCGCAGTAGCCACTCTAATATCAGATAAAATTGACTTAAAACCCAAAGTCATAAAAAGAGACTGAGGGACACTTCTTGCTGGTCAAAGGAAAAATACACCAAGAAGAAATCTCAATCCTCAACATCTATGCTCCAAATGAAAGGGCACCCTCATTCATAAAAGAAGCTTTACTAAAGCTCAAAGCACATATTGCACCTAACACAGTAATTGTGGGTGACTTCAACACTCCACTCTCATCAATGGACTGATCAGGAAAACAGAAACTAAACAGGGAGAGAGTGGAACTAATTGAAGTTTTGGACCAATTAGAGTTTATATACATATATATATATATATATATATATATATATATATATATATATATATATATATATATATATATATATATAAAACATTTCATCCTAAAGCAAAAGAATATAACTTTTTCTTAGCACCTCATGGTACCTTCTCCAAAATCGATCATATAATTGGTCACAAGACAGATCTCAACAAATATAAGAAGATCGAAATAATGCCATGACACCTATGATATCACTATGGAGTAAGACTGGTCTTCAATAGCAAAAAAGCAACAGAAAGCCCACATACACATGGAAACTGAACAATACTCTACTCAATGATACCTTGGTTAAGGAAGAAATAAACAAAGAAATTAAAGACTTTTTAGAATTTCATGAAAATGAAGGCACAACATACCCAAATCTATGGGACACAATGAAAGCAGTGCTAAAAGGAAAACTCATAGCCCTGAGTGCTTCCAAAAAGAAAATGGAGAGAGCATACACTAGCAGCTTAACAGCATACCTGAAAGCCCTGGAACAAAAAAGCAAATTCACCCAGGAGGAGTAGAAGACAGGAAATCATCAAACTCAGGGCTGAAATCAATCAAATAGAAACAAAGAGAACCATACAAAGAATCAACAAAACCAGGAGCTTGTTCTTTGAGAAAATCAACAAGATAGATAAACCCTTAGCCAGACTAACCAGAGGGAATAGAGACAGTATCCAGATTAACAAATTAGAAATGAAAAGGGAGATATAACAACAGAAACTGAAGAGGTTCAAAAAATCATCAGACCCTACTACAAAAGCCTACACTTAACACAACTGGAGAATCTGGAGGAAATGGACAGTTTCCTAGACAGATATCAAACACCAAAATTAAATCAGGATCAAATAGATCATCTAAACAGGCCCATAACCCCTAAAGAAATAAAAGGGGTCATAGAAACTCTCCCACCAAAAAAAGCACAGGACCAGATGGTTTTAGTGCAGAATTATATCAGACCTTCAAAGAAGGCCTAACACCAATACTCTTCAAACTATTCCACAAAATAGAAACAGTAGGAACACTACCCAACTCATTCTATGAAGCCACAATTACGCTGACACCAAAACCACACAAAGATCAACAAAGAAAGAGAACTTCAGGCCAATTTCCCTTATGAATATCGATGCAAAAACACTAAATGAAATTCGTACCAACTGAATCCAAGATCACATCAAAATGATCATCCACCATGATCAAGTAGGCTTCATCCCTGGAACAGGAATCCAAGGCCCATACCTAAACATAGTTAAAGCAATATACAGCAAACCGGTAGCCAACATCAAACTAAATAGAGAGAAACTTGAAGCAATTCCACTAAAATCAGGGACTAGACAAGGCTGCCCTCTCTCTCTATAACTTTTCAATATAGTACTTGAAGTTCTAGCTAGAGCAATTACACAACATAAGGTCAAAGGGATACAAATTGGAAAGGAAGAAATCAAATTATCACTATTTGCAGATGATATGATACTATATTTAAGTGACCCAAAAAACTCCACCAGAGAACTCCTACAGCTGATAAACAACTTCAGCAAAGTGGCAGGTTATAAAATCAACTTTAGCAAATCAATTATCTTCCTATACTCAAAGGACAAACAGGCTGAGAAAGAAGTTTGGGAAATGACGCCCTTCTCAACAGCCACAAACTATATAAAGTATCTTGGTGTGACTCTAACAAAACAAATAAGAGATCTTTATGAGAAGAACTTCAAGTCTCTGAAGAAGGAAATCGAAGAAAACCTCAGAAAATGGAAAAATCTCCCATGCTCTTGGATTGGCAGGATTAATATAGTTAAGATGGGCATCTTGCCAAAAGCAATATACAAATTCAATGCAATCCCCATCAAAATCCCAACTCAGTTCTTCATAGAGTTATAAAAAGCAATTCTCAAATTCACCTGGAATAACAAGGAGACAAGGATGGATCAATTCGCATTCTTCTGCATGCTGACCTCCAGTTGAACCAGCACCATTTAGCTATCTTTTTTCCATTGGATGTTTTCAGCCTCTTTGTCAAGGATCAAGTGGCCATAGGTGTGTGGGTTCATTTCTGGATCTTCAATCCTGTTTCATTGATCCTCCTGCCTGTCACTGTACCAATACAATGCAGTTTTTAACTCTATTGCTCTGTAGTATTGCTTGAGGTCAGGGATACTGATTCCCCCAGAATTTCTTTTGTTGCTGAGAATAGTTTTAGCTATCCTGGGTTTTTTGTTATTCCAGATGAATTTGATAATTGCTCTTTCTAACTCTGTGAAGAATTGAGTTGGGATTTTGATGGGTATTGCACTGAATCTGTATATTGCTTTTGGCAAAATGGCTACTTTAACTATATTGATTCTACTGATCCATGAGCATGGGAGGTTTTCCCATTTTTTGAGGTCTTCCATTTCCTTCTTCAGAGTCTTGAAGTTCTTGTCATACAGATCTTTCACATGTTTGGTAAGAGTCACCCCAAGATACTTTATACTGCTTGTGGCTATTGTGAAAGGGGTCATTTCCCTAATTTCTTTCTCAGCCTGCTTATCCTTTGAGTATAGGAAGCCACTGATTTGCTTGAGTTGATTTTATAACCTGCCACGTTGCTGAAGTTGTTTATCAGCTGTAGGAGTTCTCTAGTGGAGTTTTTTGGGTCACTTAGGTAGACTATCATATCATCTGCAAATAGTGATAGTTTGACTTCTTCCTTTCCAATTTGTATCCCTTTGACCTCCTTATGTTGTCGAATTGCCCAAGCTAGTACCTCAAGTACAATATTGAAAAGATAAGGATAAAGGGGGCAGCCCTGTCTAGTCCCTGATTTTAGTGGGATTGCTTCAAGTTTCTCTCCACTTAGTTTAATGCTGGCTACAGGTTTGCTGTATAGTGCTTTTATTATGTTTAGGTATGGGCCTTGAGTTCCTGTTGTTTCCAAGACTTTAAGCATGAAAGAATGCTGAAAATTGTCAAAAGCTTTTCAGCATCCAATGAAATGACCATGTGGTTTTTTTCTTTGAGTTTGTTTATGTACTGGATTGCATTGATGGATTTCCGTATATTGAACCAACCCTGCATTCCCGGGATAAGGTCTACTTGATCATGGTGGATGATCGTTTTGATGTGTTCTTGGATTCGGTTGGCAAGAATTTTATTGAGTATTTTTGCATCGATTTTCATAAGGGAAATTGGTCTGAAGTTCTCTTTCTTTGTTGGATCTTTGTGTGGTTTTGGTATCAATGTAATTGTGGCTTCGTAGAAGGAATTGGGTAGTGTTCCTTCGGTTTCTATTTTGTGGAATAGTTTGAAGAGTATTGGTGATAACTCTTCTTTGAAGGTCTGATAGAATTCTGCACTGAAACCATCTGGACCTGTGCTTTTTTTGGTTGGAAGACTTTCTAGGACTCCTTCTATTTCTTTAGGCATTATGGGACTGTTTAGATGATCTATTTGGTCCTGATTTAATTTTGGTATTTGGTATCTGTCAAAGAAATTGTTCATTTCCTCCAGATTCTCCAGTTTTGTTGAGTACAGGCTCTTGTAGTAGGATCTGATGATTTTTTGGATTTCCTCAGTTTCTGTTGTTATAACTCCCTTTTCAATTCTAAGTTTGTTAATTTGGATACTTTCTCTGTGCCCTTTGGTCAGTCTGGCTAAGGGTTTATCTATCTTGTTGATTTTCTCAAAGAAGCAGCTCCTGGTTTTGTTGATTCGTTGGATGGTTCTCTTTGTTTCTACTTGATTGATTTCGGTCCTGAGTTTGATGATTTCCTTCCTTCTACTCCTCCTGGGTGAAAAACTTCTTTTTGTTCCAGGGCTTTCAGGTGTGTCATTAAGTTGGTAATGTATGCTCTCTCCATTTTCTTTTTGGAGGCACTCAGGGCTATGAGTTTTCCTCTTAGCACGGCTTTCATTGTGTCCCATAGATTTGGGTATATTGTGTCTTAATTTTCATTGTGTTCTAAAAAGTCTTTAATTTCTTTCTTTATTTCTTCCTTGACCAAGGTATCATTGAGTAGAATATTGTTCAGTTTCCACGTGTATGTGGGTTTTCTGTTGTTTTTGTTGCTATTGAAGACCACTTTTACTCCATAGTGATCTAATAGGAGGCATGGGATTAGTTCGATATTCTTATATTTGTTGAGGTCTGTCTTGTGACCAAATATATGGTCGATTTTAGAGAAGGTACCATGAGGTGCTGAGAAAAAGGTATATTCTTTTGCTTTAGGATAGAATGTTCTATACATATCTGTTAAATCTAATTGGTCCAAAGCTTCAATTAGTTTCATTGTGTCCCTGTTTAGTTTCTGTTTTCCTGATCGGTCCATTGAGGAAAGTGCAGTGTTGAAGTCACCCACAATTATTGTGTTAGGTGCAATGTGTGCTTTGAATGAGGGTGCCCTTGCATTTGGAGCATAGATGTTCAGGATTGAGAGTTCTTCTTGTTGTATTTTTCCTTTGACCAGCAAGAAGTGTCCCTCAGAGTCTCTTTTGATGACTTTGGGTTGAAAGTCAATTTTGTCTGATATTAAAATGGCTACTCCAGCTTGTTTCCTGAGACCATTTGCTTGTAAAATTGTCTTCCAGCCTTTTACTCTAAGGTAGTGCTTGTCTTTGACCCTGAGGTGTGTTTCCTGTAAGCAGCAAAATGTAGGGTCCTGTTTACATATCCAGTCAGTTAGTCTACGTCTTTTTATTGGGGCATTGAGTCCATTGATGTTAAGAGATATTAAGGAATAGTGATTGTTACTTCCTGTCATTTTTGACATTATTTTTTAAATTTGATTAGTTAACTTATTTTGGGTTTGGTGAAAGGTTACTATCTTGTTTTTTCCAGGGTGAAGTTTCCCTCCTTGTATTGGTGTTGTCCTCCTATTATCCTTTGTAGGGCTGGGTTTGTGGATGGATATTGGGTAAACTTGGTTTTGTCATGAAATATCTTAGTTTCTCCATCTACAGTTATTGAGAGTTTAGCTGGATATAGTAGTTTTGGCTGGCATTTGTGTTCTCTTAGAGTCTGCATGAGATCTTCCCAGGATCTTCTAGCCATCATAGTCTCAGGTGAAAAGTTTGCTGTGATTCTGATAGGTCTTCCTTTATATGTTACTTGGCCTTTTTCTCTTACTGCCTTTAATATTCTTTCTTTGTTTAGTACATTTGGTGTTTTGATTATTATGTGATGGGAAGTATTTCTGTTCTGGTCCAGTCTGTTTGGAGTTCTGTAGGCTTCTTGTATATTCATGGGCATCTCTCTCTTTAGGTTAGGGAAGTTTTCTTCCATAATTTTATTGAAGATAATTGCTGGCCCTTTAAGTTGTAAATCTTCACTCTCATCTATGCCTATAATCCTTAGGTTTGGTCTTCTCATTGTGTCCTGGATTTCCTGGATATTTTGGGTTACAAGCGTTTTTCATTTTGCATTTTCTTTAACTGTTGAGTCCATGGTTTCTATGGTATCTTCAGTATCTGAGATTCTTTCTTCTATCTCTTGTATTCTGTTGTTGATATTTACATATCTGTCCCCTGATTTCTTCCCAAGGCTTTCTATCTCCAAAGTTGTCTCCCTTTGAGTTTTCTTAGTTGTTTCTACTTCTGATTTTAGATCCTGGATGGTATTGCTTGTTTGTGCTTTCCTGTAATTCTTTAAGAGAATTTTGTGTTTCCTCTTTCATGACCTCAGCCTGTTGACTAAAGTTCTCCTGTATTTCTTTAAGTGTTTTTTGCATTTCCTCATTATTGGCTTTTGTATTCTCCTGGATTTCTTTCAATGATTTTTATGTTTCCCTTGCAAGGGCTTCTAACTTTTGATCCATTTTCTCCTGAATTTCTTTAATTATGTCCTTCATGTGTTCCTGTACCAGCATCATGACCAGTGATTTTAAATCCAAATCTTGTTTTACTGGTGTGTTGGGGTATCCAGTACATGCTGGTAAAGGAGAATTGGGTTCAGATGTTGCCATATTGCCTTGATTTCTGTTAGTGACGTTCCTGTGTTTGCCTTTTGCCTTCTAGTTCTCACTGGTGTTAGTTGGTCTTGTCAATGGTGGACTCACCAGTGCAAGCTGCCCCTTCCCAGGTGGCCTCTGGTGCACAGCTTACCTCCTGCACTGCCTGGAGACAGGGTGCTGTTGCCCAGGCTGTTCAGATCCCAAAGCAGACACCTGAAGGCTCCCGGTGGGGCCTGCTGGATTCACCGGAGCACACCAACTTCTCCCTGCTGGCCGCTTGGAAGCCCTTCTTGCCTCTTGCAGGACCTGGAGATGTGGTGTTGCCGCCCAGGCTGATCTGGATCCCAAATTAATCTATTCTTATCTCCTTGTACTAAGCTCAACTCCAAGCGGATCAAGGACCTACATGTAAAACCAGACACACTGAAACTCATAGAAAGGAAAGGGAAAACCCTTGAAGACATGGGCACAGGGGAAAAGTCCCTGAACAGAA
Source organism: Apodemus sylvaticus (assembly GCF_947179515.1). Lineage (NCBI taxonomy): Eukaryota > Metazoa > Chordata > Mammalia > Rodentia > Muridae > Apodemus > Apodemus sylvaticus. The sequence continues at coordinate 12,306,171 of NC_067474.1, read as the reverse complement.
CACCAATAGCTTATGCTCTAAGATCAAGAATTGACAAATTGGACCTCATAAAATTACAAAGTTTCTGTAAGGCAAAGGAAACTGTCAAAAGAACAAAATGGCAACTAACATATTGGCAAAGGATTTTCACCTGAAAAAATTCGGATGGCCGAGAAGCACCTTAATAAATGCTCAACATCATTAGTCATTAGGGAAATGCAAATCAAAACAACCCTGAGATTTCACCTCACACCAGTCAGAATGGCTAAGATTAAAAACTGAGGAGACAGCAGGTATTGGCGAGGATGTGGAGAAAGAGGAACACTCCTCCACTGCTGGTGGGATACAAGATGGTAATCACTTTGGAAATGAGTCTGGTAGTTCCTCAGAAAACTGAACATAACACTTCCGGAGGACCCTGCTTTACCACTCCTGGGCATATACCCAGAGGATTTCCTGGCATGCAATAAGGACACATGTTCCGCTATGTTCATATCAGCCTTATTTATAATAGCCAGAAACTGGAAAGAACCCAGATGTCCCTCAGTGGAAGAATGGATACAGAAAATTTGGTATATTTACACAATGGAATACTACTCAGTAATTAAAAACAATGAGTTCATGAAATTTTTAGGCAAATGTTTGGAACTGGAAAATATCATCCTTAGTGAGGTAACCCAATCACAAAAGAATACACATGGAATGCAATCACTAATAAATCGATATTAATTAGCTCAGAAGCTCTGAATACCCAAGACATAAGTAGCATATCAAATGACATCCATGAAGAAGTAAGGAGAGGGCCCTGATCCTGGAAAGGCCTGATCCAGCATTGTAGGAGAGTACCAGGACAGAGAAAAAGGAGGGAGGTGATTGGAAAATGGGTGGAGAGAAGGATTATGAGACATATGGGCTGGGGGGAACCGGGAAAGTGGAAAGCATTGGGAATGTAAACAAAGAATTTAGAAAATAAAAAAAAAAGGAATTGATCAGTTTGCCTGGGCAACACAGCAATGGGCATTTCTGGACTTTGACAAATTTTCTTTTCTAAAACACCATCCCAGGCTGATGTTCAGCTACTTCTGATCTTAAGGTGAAAGATGAAAGCATCTGGTTTTGTGAGCAACAGGGCAAGTGCTTCTTAATGAAAGCAGACATAGAAAATAAGGCAAATGCAATTTAGAAAATGATGGATTGTACCAGGCAGAGAAAACCCCACAGAATGAAAGAAGGCTGTTTCTGCTACAGGGCTATATTCGTTTTTCACTGTTACCCTATCAAGTTATCAGAAACGTAGTGACTTGGAACAACTCTGCTTTATCAGCACCCAATTTTGTAAGTCAAAAGTCAGACATGGGATAGATGGACTCTTATTTCATAGACTCAAATGGTAAAATAGAGGGGAAATCAATCACCCATAAAGACAAAAGAATACCTGTGGTCTGTCTGGATTTCAGCCAGAGCAATCTGTTCAAATGGACAGCAGATGACAAAGACTAAGATATATTATTTATGTTCTCCATTATCAAGTAGGACCATGCATCTGCAAGAGACTCATTCTTTCTTTTTGTTCTAGAATCCTTATGGAATGGCAGCAAAAGCAAATCCCAGAACAGAACTCCCTGTCTCCTCTATGGCCATGTCAGAACTCCCTTATTTGGCTTCCCCCACAAACTTCAAATTTCCTTCTCTTCTGCCAAATATCTAAAAACTGATCTGTGGCATAGACTTAGGCTGTCCAATTAAATCCATCATAATATTATGTTTCTTTATTAGGCGATGTACTACCTAATTCTACCTTCAAATACATTCAACTCACAAAAAGAATATATTCTACATAAGGAAGGACCATTGTATTTATTTTTCCAATTCTTAGTAAGGTACAGATTCTAGCTTAATGACAAGGGAGGATGTAGAATACAATATAAAGAGGTGTTGGGCAAACATAAGGACCCAATGAGAGAGGCTGGAGTCATTGTATCATGTTCACATTCTTATCAAAATGTACATATAATTTTTAAAACATATAAAGCATGGCATTCAATATAATAGTTACTATACATAATTCTCTGGAAAAGGATTTAAATATGAACACTACTCCAAAAAGACTATGTGTGTTCACATGATAGTTTAGTGAACATGAGAAAAGCCATTGGCATCTAGATGTCCTGAAATCACCTCTGCTTTCTCCTTTCATTTATCCTTGAATTGGGCAGGGGAGGTGGGGAATGTTGTTTGTTTGTTTAACTGATTCTGGAGGAATTGACTCCTTGGCTAATTTGTTTTGGTCTATGAAGAAAAAAAAATAAAATGTTTAGGAGCTCTGTGGATCTGAAAATTTTATTTCTGTTTATGTCAGATAATTTCTTTCTCACCATAGGAATTCAAGCATAGGAATTTTGCAGCTATAGCTTTGTAAAAAACTGTTTTTTTCTACACTTTTTCTATTGGCAAACCATGAGTTTTCAGTAGTAGTTGGGAAAGGATTCACATATACACAAATGATTAAAGAACTAGATTTTATAAGGAAGAATGAGGCAAAATATTATGAAATTGATATTTATCTTGGAATTCACCAAATTATCAAAAGTAAATGAGGTGATCAACAAGCACAATAAAGGGCTGGTAAGGTGGCTCAGTGGTTAAAAGCACCGACTGTTCTTCTGAAGGTCCTGAGTTCAAATCCCAGCACCCACATGGTGGCTCACAACCATCCATAATGAGATCTGACACCCTTTTCTGGTGTGTCTGAGGACAGCTACAGTGCACTTACATATAATAATAAATAAATCTTTAAAAAAAACTGCTTTAAAAAAAAGCAAGCACAATAAAGATCGCATTTAAAGAACACTTAGAAAAGAAAATGTATGAAAACAGCTGCAAGCAAAAACTTTAATAGTTCTCATTATCTACCAAACATCTTATACTGGTCAGCATTTTATAAATTTGACACAAGCTAAAATTATTTGGGAAGAAGGAATTTCAAGTTGGAAAAACCTTTCATTAGAATGGCCTAAGAGCAAATCCATGGGTCACTTTATTGATTGCTAAAGGGAGCCCAGTGCACTGTAGAGAGGTTCTCTAGGTGGAGAGAGTGAGTGGGGAGCAGGCCAGTAAGCATTGTTCCTCAAGAGGGCCTGTTTCAGTTGCTGTTGTTAGGTTCCGACACGAGTTCCGGCCTTAGTTTCCCTCAATGGACTGTGACCTGAGAGTTGGAATATGAAATAAATCTTTTCCTCATCAACTAACTTTTGGTCATGGTCTTTATCACAGCAAGAAAAATCAAATTGTGGCATACCCTTATGTAGAATATGAGATATTAATCTACAACACCCTATAAAATAGGCACTTTGCTATCCAAACTCTATTATTTATAAAACATTGGCACTCAGAGGATAAGAGGTATCATGACTGACAGCAGAGATCAGCAGTCTGGCTCCAGACAGAGTCCCTTACCCAATATTTATAATATGCCCACAAGTATGCAGCTCTAACCATCACTTAAAATAAACTTAAAACCTGCCTATACATAACAAAATTATGGAGAAAATTAGTTCAGTCATTCTGCAAAGTATGCACTAGGGTTGAAAGACTATATAATACTATAGAATATGTTAACTTTTCACAACATTCACTGTGATTTTTTTCTTTTTGTTTTTTTTACCTTTGTTGATTATAATGATTTTTAAATACAACAGATTCTTCCATATTTATATGAGGCTACACATTAACACACATTTGCAATTCGAGATGGGAGAGCAAAGGACTTGCTTAAATGATTACATTCATTCTGAGAACAGAGTAATTTGCTGTAAGGGAAATCCTCTGCTGCTCTGTATCATTGTCATTTCCTGGCTGCTGGCTTCTGAATAATCATTTAGTACCAACTGCTACCCTGACATGCAAGGGGAAACTGTTCTCTTCTTTATCTGCCTGTCTGTCCTGACCACACAGCATAGAACTGCTAAGGATACTTCCATTCTAACAGAACACAGCTTAACCAAAAGATCATTAGCATATGGGTGTGAAATAGCAATGTTACAACTCTGCAGTTTTGAGTGATGCCCACATCAGCTTTGAACTTGTTATACATAACACATCACATAGCACATGCTGGCCATCAACTGAAGATCTTTATGCCTTGGCCTTCAGATTGTAGAATTACAAAATTTGATCTTTGCTCCTGTGACTGAGCAGCCAGGTGCAGCCAGGAACACAGGGAACACCAAGTGTAAGATCACTTGGGACAATCTGCCAGGACCCCACCTGCACCCAGGAGCTGGGCAGCTCCAAAGCTGTCTGTACACCTATCCTGCCAGGGGACATCTGCTCTGCAGGGAGTTCCCACAGTTAGAGGTGAGACCACTATCTTCATTCCTGAAACTGAGTGGACTGTTACAGCCAGGATCACAGGGAATACCCCAGTGTAAGATCACTTGGGACACAGTCTGCCCAGGCCCCACCTGCACCCAGGAGCTGGGCAGTGCCACAGCCATCTGTGTACCTATCCTGCAAGGTAACATCTGCCCTTCAGGGAGTCCCACATTTAGAAGGAGGCTTGAATTTACAGGTGAGGCCCCATCTTTGCTCCTGTGATCGAGCAGACAGGTGCAACCAGGAACACAGGGAACACCCTAGTATAAGATCACTTGGGACGCAGTCCACCAGGGCCCCACCTGCACCTAGGAGCTGGCCAGTACCATAGCACTCTGTACCAGGGGAGAGCCGGTCACTGAGGGGTGCTGAGACAGGCCTGCAGGCACACAGGAGGGACAAGCATCAGCCAGAGAGAGACAGCAGGACCAACTAACACCAGAGGTAACCAGATGGCAAAAGGCAAATGTAGGAACCTTACTAATAGAAATCAAGGCAACATGGTACCATCCAAACCAAATTCTCCCACAAAAACAAGTCCTGGATATACCAAAACACCAGAAAAACAAGATTTAGATTTAAAATCACAGCTCATGACACTGATAGAGGACTTCAAGAAGGACATAAATAACTCCCTAAAGAAATACAGGAGAACACAAGTAAACAGGAAGAAGCCCTTAAAGAACTACAGGAAAACACAATAAAACAGGTGAAGGAATTGAACAAAACCATCCAGGATCTGAAAGTGGAGGTAGAAACAATGAAGAAATCACAAAGGGAAACAGCTATGGACATAGAAAACCTAGGAAAGAAGTCATGAATGCAAGCACCAACAACAGAATACAAGAGATAGAAGAGAGAATCTCAGATGTAGAAAACCATCGAAAGCATTGACACAACAGTCAAAGAAAATGCAAAACGCAAAAGGCTCCTGAACCAAAACATCCAGGAAATCCAGAACAAAAGGAGAAGTTCAAACCTAAAGATTATAGGTATAGAAAAGAATGAATATTTCCAACTTAAAGGTCCAGTAAATGTCTTCGACAAAATTATAGAAGAAAACTTCCCTAACCTAAAGAAAGAGATGCCCATGAACATACAAGTAGCCTACAGAACTCTAAATAGATTTGACCAGAAAAGAAATTCCTCCAACCACAAAATAATTAAAACGCCAAAAGCACTAAACAATAAAAGAATATTAAAATCAGTAAGAGAGAAAAGTCAAGTAACATATAAAGGTAGATCTGTCAGAATTACACCAGAGTTCTTACCAGAAACTATGAAAGTCAGAAGAGTCTGGGCAGATATCATACAGACCCTAAGGGAACAAAAATGCCAACCCAGGCTGCTATAGCCAGCAAATCTCTCAATTACCATAGATGGAGAAACCAAGGTATTCCAAGACAAAAACAAATGTATACAATATCTTTCCACAAATTCAGCACTACAAAGGATAATGAATAGAAAACACCAACAAAAGGAAGGAAACTACACACTAGAAAAAGCAAGAAATTAATCTTCTTTCAACAAACTCAAAAGAAGATAACGACACAAAGATAAAAATTACATCAAAAATAACTGGAAGCATCACTATTCCTTAATATTTCTTAGCATCAATGGATTCAATTCCCCAATAAAAAGACATAGACTAACAGACTGGATACATAAACAGGACTCAACATTTTCCTGCATATAGGAAACACATCTCAGTGTCAAAGACAAACAATACATCAGAGTAAAAGTCTGGAAAATAATTTTCAAAGCAAATGGTCCCAGGAAACAAGCTGGAGTAGCCATTCAAATTTCCAATAAAATAAACTATCAACCAAAAGTCATCAAAAAAGACACGGAAGGACATTTTATACTCATCAAAGGGAAAATGTACTAAGAAGGACTCTCAATTCTGAACATATATGTTCCAAATACAAGGGCACCTTCATTTGTCAAAAATACTTTACTAAATCTTAAAGGACACATTGCATCTCATACAATAATTGTGGGTGACTTCAACACCTCACTCTCATCAATGGATCACAGAAACACAAACTGAATGGAGACACAGTGAAACTAACAGAAGTTTTGGACCAAATTGATTTAATAGATATCTATAGAACATTTCATCCTAATCAAAAGAAAAAAACCTTATTCTCAACACCTCATGGTACCTTTTCCAAAATTGACCATATAATTGGTCACAAAACAGACCTCAGCAGATACAAGTAGATCAAACTAATCCCATGACTCCTATCAGATTACTATGGAGTAAAGATGATCTTCAATAGCAACAAAAACAGCAGAAAGGCTACATAAGCATGGAAGCTCTCTACTCTATGGTATATTGGTCAAGGAAGAAATAAGGAAAGAAATCAAAGACTTTTTAGAATTTAATGAAAATGAAGGCACAACATACCTAAATTTATGGGACATAATGAAAACAGTGCTAAGAGGAAAACTCATAGCTCTGAGTGGCTCCAAAAATAATTTGGAGAGATCACCCACTAGGAGCTTAACAGCACACCTGAAAGCTTTAGAACACAAAGAAGCTAAAACACCCAAGAGGAGTAGAAGGTAGGAAATCATCAAACTCAGGGATGAAATCAACCAAGTAGAAGCAAAAAGAACTGTGCAAAGAATCAACAAAACCAGGAGCTGGTTCTTTAAGAAAATCAACAAGATAGATAAACCCTTAGCCAGACTAACCAGAGGGCACAGAGACAGTATCCAAATTAACAAAATTAGAAATGAAAAGGGAGATATAACAACAGAAACTTAGGAAATTCAAAATATCATCAGATCCTACTACTAAAGCCTGTACTCAACCCAACTAGAAAATCTGGATGAAATGGACAATTTCCTAGAAAGATAATAAATACTAAAGTTAAACTACACAAAGATCCAACAAAGAAAGAGAACTTCAAACCAATTTCCCTTATGAATATCAATGAAAAAATACTCAATAGAGTTCTTGCCAACCAAATCCAAGAATACATCAAAACACTCATTCACCATGGTCAAGTAGGCTTCATCCTAGGGATGCAGGGATGGTTCAATATATGGAAATCCATCAATGTAATACACTATATAGACAAACTCAAAAGAAAAATACCACATGGTCATTTCATTAGATGCTGAAAAAACATTTAACAAAATTCAGCATCCTGTTATGTTAAAAGTCTTGGAAAGAACAGGAATTCAAAGCCCATTACCTAAACATAGTAAAAGCAGCAAACCAGTAGCCAACATCAAACTAAATGGAAAGAAACTTGAAGCAATCCCACTAAAATCAGGGTCTAAACAAGGCTGCCCTCTCTCTCCATATTTATTCAACATAGTACTTGAAGTTCACACTAGAGCAATTAGACAATGAAACGAGGTCAAAGGTATACAAATTGGAAAGGAAAAAGTCAAATTATCACTATTTGCAGATGATATGATAGTATACTTAAGCGATCCAAAAACACTCTACCAGAGAATCCTAAACCTGAAAAACAACTTCAGCAAAGCAGCCGGATATAAAATTAATTCAAACAAATCAGTAGCCTTTCTACATTCAAAGAATTAAAAGACTGAGGAAGAAATTAGGGAAAGACACCCTTCACAATAGTCACAAACAATATAAACTATCTTGGGGTGACTCCAACCAAACAAGTGAAAGATCTATACAACAAGAACTTCAAGTCTCTGAAGAAAGAAATCGAAGAAGACCTCAGAAGATGGAAAGATCTCCCATGCTCATGGATTGGGAGGATTAATACAGTAAAAATGGCCATCTTGCTAAAGCAATATACAGATTCAATACAATCCCCATCAAAATCCCAACTCAGTTCTTTGTAGAGTTAGAAAGAGCAATTCTCAAGTTTATCTAGAATAACAAAACCCGGGATATCTAAAACTATTCTCAACAGTAAAAGAACTTCTGGGGGAATCAGTATCCTGGACTTCAAGCAGTACCACAGAGCAATAGCATCAAAAACTGCATGGTATTGGTACAGTGACAGGCAGGTAGATCAATGGAATAAAATTGAAGACCCAGAAATGAACCCACACACCTATGGTCACTTGATCTTTGACAAAGGAGCTAAAACTATCCACTGGAAAAAAGATAGCCTTTTTAACAAATAGGGTTGGTTCAACTGGTGGCTACCATGCAGAAGAATGCAAATCGATCCATTCTTATCTTTTTACTAAGCTCAAGTCCAAGTGGATAAAGAACCTCCACATAAAACCAGACACACTGAAACTAATAGAAACGAAACTGGGGAAGAGACTTGAGCTCATGGATACAGGGGAAATTCTCCTGAACAGAACAGCTTATGCTCTAAGATCAAGAATTGACAAATGGGACCTCATAAAATTACAAAGTTTCTGTAAAGCAAAGGACATGGTCAATAGGACAAAATGCCAACCAACAAATTGGGAAAAGATCTTTACCATCCTTATATCTGACAGAGGGCTAATATCCAATATATACTAAGAACTCAAGAAGTTAAACTCCAGGAAACCAAATAACCCTATTAAAAAATGGGGTACAGAGCTAAACAAAGAATTTTTACCTGAAGAACTTCGGATGGCTGAGAAGCATCTTAAAAAATGTTCAACATCATTAGTCATTAGGAAAATGCAAGTCAAAACAACCCGGAGATTTTACCTCACACCAGTCAGAATGGCTAAGATCAAAAACTCAGGAGACAGCAGGTGCTGGAGAGGTTGTGGAGAAAGAGGAACACCCCTCTTAAATATTCTTTAATTATTTACAGACTTTAATAAAAGTATGGGAATGGATTCAAAAAATAAAAAAAAATTCAGAAAAGAAAAAATGAAATACAATGTGCAACAAAGAACAGAAACTACCAAAAAACAAAGGAAAGAAATAAAAAAGGAAGGAAGATAGGAAGAACAAAAGCCTGCAATTGAGTCATCGTTCAATAATTATTCTAAATATTACTGTTCTCACCTCTATGTTAAACGATATAGGCTACCTGAATGGAGTAAAATTCATAATCCATCTTTCTTTTGTCAAAAAAATCTTAGTTTTAGAGATAGGCATCACTTTTTTTTCTTTTTTTTTCTTCGATATAATTTATTTACATTTCAAATGATTTCCCCTTTTCTAGCCCCCCCACTCCCCGAAAGTCGCGCAAGCCCCCTTCTCTTCCCCTGTCCTCCCACCCACCCCTTCCCACTTCCCCATTCTGGTTTTGCTGAATACTGTTTCACTGAGTCTTTCCAGAACCAGGGGCCACTCCTCCTTTCTTCTTGTACCTCATTTGATGTGTGGATTATGTTTTGGGTATTCCAGTTTTCTAGGTTAATATCCACTTATTAGTGAGTGCATACCATGATTCGCCTTTTGAGTCTGGGTTACCTCACTTAGTATGATATTCTCTAGCTCCATCCATTTGCCTAAGAATTTCATGAATTCATTGTTTCTAATGGCTGAATAGTACTCCATTGTGTATATATATCACATTTTTTGCATCCACTCTTCTGTTGAGGGATACCTGGGTTCTTTCCAGCATCTGGCAATTATAAATAGGGCTGCTATGAACATAGTAGAACATGTATCCTTATTACATGGTGGGGAGTCTTCTGGGTATATGCCCAGGAGTGGTATAGCAGGATCTTCTGGAAGTGAGGGATAGGCATCACTTTTAATTGAAAGAATGGAGAAAATTATTGTGAGCAAATGTGATCAGAAACCAAGAGGATTTTTCCATCCTAATACCCCCAAGAAAATAAACCTTGGAACTAAAATTCATTGTAAGAGACAAATAATATTTTATTCTAACCAACAAATTATCAAATCGGGAAAATATTGCAATACTATCATGTATGCATGAAACTCTGGTTCATTAAAATGAATACTAATATAAAATTAAAAACACAGATTATATAAACTATTTTATAATAAACATTATTATTAGCGATTTGAACATTTTATCTTTTCCATGTGGACATAATAGATCACATAGATCATGTAGACAAAATTCATCAGAGATATCTCAGAATTAAATGGTTTCTTGCTTCAAATGGACCTAAGAGATTTCTATAGAAAATTCCACACAAATACGAAAGAATATAAATTCCATGCAGCAGTACATGGATAATTCTCTGAAATACATAACAAGCTGGTAAGAAAACAAATCTTGATAAATACAAGAAGAAAGAAGGAAGGAAGAAAGGAGAGAGAGAGAAGAAAGAGAAAAACAATAAGCTATATATTCTATACAAACAGTATATAATAAAAGTTAAAATCACCAGAAAACAAAACAGAAGAAAACAAGCAAAAACTCTACAGTAAGCATGTGAACTACTCAATGATGAATGGGTAAAAGAAAAAATCAACTATTTCTGGAAATAATTGAAAATGAAAGGCAACATAGCATATTTGCAACACTGTAAAAGCACCTCTATGGAGAAAGTTAAACACAATCCATAGATTCTCGCCCCAGCAAACCAAAAGAAAGAGATGACCCAGATTAACAGAATCAAAAACAAACAGGAAAATATTCCACAGGCATCAAAAAAATGGAGAATATCACATATTACATGTCAACCTATATTCCGGTGAATTGAAAGAAAATGGAAAATGGATATATTTCTTGATTCATTCAAACTACTAAAGTTAAATCAAGATATCAGCACCCTATATAGACCCACAAATATAAAAAACCTAGTAACTCAAAAGGTTTCCTCCTCCAGAATGATGTGATGGCATGTGCTAAGTCTTAATATACCTTGTTATGCAGTGCTTGGGTGATGTTCCTGGGAGGCCTGCTCTTTTCTGAGGAGAGGGGGCAGGGTGGGGGGAATGGATCTGGGTGAGAAGGAAGATTGAGGGGGATGGAGGGGAGGAAAAGGGGGGAATATTGTTGGCATGTAATATATGAGAGAAAAATAAAAAAATAAAAATAAATAAAAACAAAAAACTAGTATTAAAAAAGAAAGGATATATATCATTCCTAGTACCAGAAACCTATCAAAATTCCTGAGGGTAGTGTAATTATGGGTCTTAGACTAAAATCTAGTACCACTACTGTGCTGGCTAGTTTTATGTCGACAAAAGCTAAATCAGAAAAGAGGGAATCTCAGTTGAAAAAATGGCCCTATAAGAACAGGCTGCAGGCAAGTCTGCAGGGCATTTTCTTACTTATTCATTTACGCGGATGGGCACAGTTCATTGTGGATGGTGCCTCTCTTGGGACAGAGGTTCTGAGATCTATAAGAATGCGGGCTACCCAATGTCACTTGCAGCACTCTTCCCTGGTTAGTGCTCCTGCCTCCATGTCCCTGTTTAAGTTCCTGCCTTGACTTCCTTGGATGGTGAGCAGTCATGTGAAAATGCAAGCCAGATAAACCCTTTCCTCTGAAATATCTTTTGTCATGGTGTTTCCTCACAGCAAAAGTAATCGTAACTAGGACAAATAATTTGATAGAACAGCATAATTTGTAACTACTTTCTAAATTACACTACTGTAGTAATTTGAATGAAAATAGCCTCACAGGCTCATAGAGACTGGCAGTATTGGGAGGTGTGGCCTTGGAGTAGGAGTGGAATTGTTGGAGGAAGTGTGTCACTGAGGGCAGGCTTTAATATCTCAGGTCAAGCCAGGCCTATTTGTCTTAGTCTCTTCATGTTGCATGAAGATATGGAAGTAGAACTCATAATTATCTCCTCAGCACCACTGCTGTCTGCACACCACCATGCTTCTCACTATGATGATAAAAGTGTTTTCCTTTATGAGCGTAGCTATGGTCATGGTGTTTCTTCACAGCAATAGAAACATGAAGACAGAAGTTGGTACCAGGGACTAGAATGTTGTGTAATATGTTTGATGTTGCTTCAGTTTGGAAGATTATGGACTTTGGATCAGAAAAACAGCTGAATGCTTTAAGTGGGCCTTAATAGTCCATACTAGTATGAGCATAGGAGAGACTGGTGCTGAGGGCTATTTGAACTGTGGAGGCCTGACTCAAAAGGTGTCAAAGGAGGAAAACATATTAATATGTGGCTGATAGATGTGATATTTTGCCAAACAATGTAACTTCTTTTTGTCTTTGTCTGAAAAGTCTACCTGAGGCCAAATTGAAGAGTTTTTGTATTAACTGCTTTGACAGAGGAAATTTCAAATTAGACTAGTATGTTGTGTAGTTGTTGTTGTTGTTCATGTTTATAAAGATCTATAATTAAAATGAGCAAGCTTAGCAAGGAAAAATATAAAATACAGTTCAAGGAGAAAGAGGCACCAGGATTGTAAGAATCAGAGAATCAGGGTGTCTGTGGTGAATCAGTCTCTCCTAGAAATGGTTGCAGGAACAAGGTGGTGAAAGTGGCAATAACAATAGACATATTGATGTGTAAGGCAGGCCAATATTACAGGGTCCCACCCTTAGCTAAAGAACCATGAGCAACTAATGACTTCTGGGAGAAGAATTCGCCTCTTACAGGGATAAGACCCCTACATGGTTAACTAATACAAAAGGTTGAGCCCTGTAACCATATATATACACACAATAAAAATAACTCATCAGGTTGTATTCATGTTTGTGCATAATTGTGTGTGTATGTGTGCGTGTGTGTGTGTGTGTTTGTGAGAGAGAGACAGAGAGACAGAAACAGAGACACAGGGAAAATAATAAAGCAAGAAAGAGAAGCTATCAGTTTAAGAATGAGTGAGGCAGAGACATAGGAGACTTTAGACAGAGGAGAATTAGAAGGGTCTTGAAAAAGAAAAGGGAAAAAATTGAATGTCATTATACTAAAATTGTAAAAATGAAAAAAATGTAAAAAACTAAATCACAACAAAAATGATAGTGGGTTAGTGAATGTCTTATTCTCTATTTAAAATGTCTATTAGTGTAAAGAGACTCCATGACCACAGGCAACTCTTAGGATGGAGAGCATTTAATCAGAGCTTTCTCAATTTCAAAGTCTATTGCCATCATTATGGGAATATGGTGACTAACAGGCAGACTTGGTGCTAGACAAGTTGAAAATTCTACCTATGGATTCACAGGGAGCAGGGAAAAAAATCCATGGGGCCTCACCTGAGCTTTGAAAACATGGAAGCCCAACCCCAGTGATACACTTCCTCCAAGGAGGCCACACCTACCCCAAAAAGAACCCACGTCCTGATTCTGCCAAGCATTGCTACTTCCCAATATGTAAGCGCTCAAATACGTGAACCTACAAGAGCTGTTCTTCCCTTACCCACCACAGAGGCACAGAAGATACAGACATGACTCCAGGAAATACAACAGAGAAAATTATCCTAAAATAATAAATAGTTATGAATTGCCAAATACATAGAAAACTAGAGAGTTTACAATAAAAAGAAGCAAATAAATGGAAAATATTAGAGAAAAACATAACTAGTGAAATGTATAGATACACAAATACAAGAAAATGAATAGAACCAACACACCAAAACATATGAGAAAATGCCCACGTCGCTGGCCACAGTGAAATAATAAAACTAAAGATGGAGTTGAGACCCAAAAATAGTCCTGAAAGGCATACGAATGGCAGGATATTACCTCAAGACATAAAACTGAAGGTGCCACTTGAAAAATTAAGAAAGGATACAATAACCAGTAATGGGGGTTTGTGCCCAAACCCCAGCTCTCAATAGGTAGAGGCAGGAGAAGGGTCAGTTCAAGGCCAGCTCCTGGCTGAACCATGAGCCCTCGCCAACAAATAAAAAAATTAAATAATAATTTAAAAATTATATTAGAATCTAAAATTTAGTAAATTTGTATTTATATTAAAGATGAGTAAAATAATCCACAAATAGTCTGGTAGCAACATATAGTATCTTGACACATATTATGGTCCTGAAATTGAGAAAGAAAGGTTGAAAGTTACATAGGGCTGTCCCTGACTCTATCTGCTGCCTGCCTATCTACCTCTGGATCCCATTCCCTTAACTGGCCTCAGTGGGAGAGGACGAACCTAGTCCACGGAGTGTGTACATTTGAGTGTAGGGGATGACAGCCAGAGGGTGTGTCCTCCTTCTAAGAGGAGAAGGGAAGGGGAGAATGGGGGAAGATTTACATGAGGGGGAAATGGGAAGAGAGGGGGCTATAAAGTGAATAAATAAATATTTTTAAAAAGAAAATACAGGTTATAGAAATGCTAAAATATATAAAATTGGTTGCTCATTTCATATTAACAAATGTTTCATCTATAATTTATGTGTGGTATTGGTAAAATGATTATACCATGAAAGAAATTATGTTTGTCTTTTTACTAAATATTAGATATTGATATGTTTACAGTGGCAGTGATAGGAAGTTCAGGTTTACTTTTAAATAATAATAAAACAAGAATCTGTTTAAGCTGGGCACAGTGTTCAATGTCTCTAATCCACGTGAATTGATGATTGAAGAGGGGACAATGCCCATATCCTAGGAAGTGAGGGACTGAAGGCTGACCCACGCCTGCAATGCCAGGAAGTGAGGGGCTGAAGGCTGGCCCGTGCCTGCAATGCCAGGAAATGCCAAGCTGAGATAAAAGAATCACAAATTCCAGGAGAGCCTTACCTGCACAGTGGGAGTTTCTCAAAACAAACACCCCAAATTATATTGAGAAGAGATGAAAGAAGATTTAAAATATAGTTGATTTATTAATTTATTATCTTCATTATTTCTAGCTCCAAAAAAATCAGTGTAGTTATAAATTAACGTTTTCAAAACACAGATTTATAAAATAATGTTAGTGTCAGAAAATACATTTAAATTTGTATGATTTATGCATTTCGTTCTATTATTCAATGTATTACAATTATCCTATATTATATCACCTATTTGTAGAAATAACTACTGACCAACAAAGTATTTTGAGTTCATAAAATTTCTTTATCAAGCATCTAAAATCATGGTTCTTCTCTCATGAGCTACAACCAGTAGTAAAGATTTTAACTACCCTGTGCCTCTTAACTGCTCTAAAAATTTCTATTCACGTAAGAAAAAAAAAAGGAAGAAATTGATTCTCTTTGAACTGAACTGAGGCTATTTACTGTGGGGAATGTATCAAATAAGCCTTTCAACTGCATCTTGACTGTGACTTTAAACACTTTTGGATGCATGTGCATATCTTGGTAAACGTGAGGAGCATATTCTGACAAAATTAGCTATGATAGAGACAGCCACACTGGAATGGATGTCATTAAGGAGCAAGCAATCTGCATTGGTTACAGTGTTGAAAAACAATTTTAAAAACATTGGGCTTCATTTTGACCATTGCACTGGGGCCAGAGCACACAAAATGAATCCTAAGTTCTGTGCCACAGCACATGGAAGCACTGATGTGTGAGTCATAAAAAAATCTGAATGTGAACACCATCGTTTAGTAGCACTGAGTCCAGAGAACCATTCCTGTTTCTATTTGTCTGCAGTGAAAATGCGTCAGATTGCCAACAATCTTGCTTAATATTTTGCCCTGTAGACCAAAAGAAAGCAACATACATAAACACAGATAATCACCCAAAGTACAGAAATATTTTCAATTTTAAATGCAAAACCAAAAAAGGATTATTCAATAAAGAAAATCCCAAGTGTTAAGAAAAATTAATTTAAATGAATAAATTCATTACAATGAATACAAAAGTATCATTGATCATAAATAAACAAAATTATAAGCTTTATTATAGTAATTTCCTAATTTTTCTCAATGATTAATCAGAGGAGAAGTGATTATTTAGTGTAACAACATAGGTACTACTACACTTTGGGGACAATGATACACATGGTAAAAATATTCAATGTGTACAGTTGAACCCCATCAATATAGTGGACAAAATCAACATTTAACAAACTAGATTTCTATCATAAATCACTTACCTTGACAGTTGGCTGTGTAGAGTTGTGTGCTTTCTGTACTCTAATTAATGAGTACAAATCAATGTCTTTGGTCAACAGAATGAATATTCAGAGAGTGAGAAATTAATACAACTAAAATTTGGCATTTCCCTCTAAGCCCTACTCCATTTAACATGTTTATCTCTGTAGAAATTTTCAACCAAAACACTGGTTTTAGTAAAGTAGGTCTTGGAGTATTTGAAACAATGCATTGAGATGGAAAAAGTTTAGTTAACCTTGACATCTTTGTAAGAAATTGCTTACAGAAAAATAATACAAAATATTATCAATGGCAGTATTATTATTAAAGATTGTTGTTGCAAGATATTTCCTATCCATTCACATTGAGGCAGTGAGATGCCAGTGATTGGAGGGGAGAGAGGAGGAGCTAAGGGAAGTGAAGGGAGGAGAGAGAGAAGGAGGCTGGGTAGAGCAAGTGGAGCAGGGAAGGAGACAGGGATATCCTGATGGCTTCAGACATATTTCTGGTGTTTTGGGAGAGGTTGGATATATTGATAGAGTTTATCATTGTAAATTGGCATTATGTAACTCGAAGTTTTATATACATAAAGATATTTCGTTAACTATTTAAGTTTAAGAGTCTTGCTTTACCAGGGGTTTGGGTGTAGGGCGGGAACACGGCTCCCACTGTTTAGGGAACACAGCTGGGATGCTATGAGAGCTAGGTGAGGACAATTGGCTCCGTGGCGACATGAGAGCACACCTGAGCAAGACCCACCAGGACCAGGTGGAGAGGCCTGCTGTGGTGGTACTCTGTCTTATTATTACCCACTACAGATTGTTGTTCTTTTATTTTTAATCAATAAATGCTAGGTGTTTGTAGGGACAGATGTAATAGAGTGATACAATATATATATATACTGAAGGATGATTAAATCAAGCTAATTAGCACACTTACCATTTTTTTATATTTATCTTTTCTTGGTTGTGAGCCTTTTAAGTCTACTTTTAGCAATTATGACATATATAATACAGAAAGAGCAGCTGTGGTCAGTATACTGTAAACATTACATTAATTTTACACTCTGTGTCCAAAACCATTTCTTGTGGAAGTTCCTCCAGGAAGCCTGTATTCACTGCTTCTATGAATTTAACTTGTTTTTACTCCACAGATAAATAACACCAGACAGTCACTGTATTCTTGTACTGGTATATTGTCCTCTACATTAATATATTATTGGAAATGGTAAAATTCTCTTGATTATCTCAGAATAAATAGCATTGCATTGTGTAAACGTGTCACTCTCTTTATTCATCTGTTGGTTGTCCCTGAGTTTGCCTCTATGGCTGGCTGTTGTAAATTCTATCATAATGAATATGGTCATGTATTCAGTTTTTCAGTATATAGAATCTAATCACTATATGTGGGATGGTGAGAGGCAGCCGGTTTTCTGGTTGAGCTAGGTTTAAAACCTAGTGACCCAGCAGGAGCTTATCCTGCAAGGTTTGGAAGGCATTTGCCAAGCTTCTAGACAACAGGCTCCTGACACAACTCTCTACTCCATAGATCTATGGCCATCACTCACGTAGCCTCAAGACAGATCGCCATTTTAATGACATACTTAAAGGCCTGATGGACTTAGCCAATTAAGCTCTTTTTCCCAGACACTCCTCCCTGTAAAAGGCATTTCACCTCGGGACCGCCATGAGAAAGTGGGGTATGGTTTTACTCATCCCCATGGACTGCCTCTTCTCATCTGGATCTGCAGTGCTGGAGCAATGGAGCAGGTCTTCCTCTAAAGAGCCACATCAAATCTTATGCAGGAGGCCTCTCTGCATTCCCAGATTTCCACCAAGCCAAGACAACCACTGAGCAAGCCAAGGACTCTCTGCTCCCCACAGGAACCAGCTGGAGCTCTTGTTGGCCATTTTCCCTTTGGGCAGGACGAGAGACAGCCTGAGGGCTCCTACTCTGTTCTCAGCCTGAGAACCTGACTCCAGCAGCTCCCAGGGGACCTCAGACTGTACTTCTCCACCCCGGAGCTGAGTCCTGCATCTTCTCAAAGCCCAACGCCCAGCTCTGAGGCTGTGTAGGATGTGTGAATTCAAAACTTCCCATGTCCTGCCTCACCCAGAGCAGACTTGGGACACCATTTTAACTCACTCCTATATATACATATATACATATATAGGAGTAGGGTTTTCTTTAGCAATATAGATATACAATATGGCCCTATATGCAATACAGCAAAATCATTCCTATAAAACTATACATTCTAACAAGAATGAGCAATATCTTACAGTTTCAATTGAATTTCATTTCTAATGTGTGATGGTAGGAAATTTTACACATATATTTTAGTCATTTCCATGTATCTTGATAAATATTTTATCAAGCTGTTTTCTCAGTTTTAGGATGTTTTTATTTCTTTTGTTTGAATGTGCATGCATGATATGCATGTATGTGAAAGCATGTTTATCCATATGAGCACTTATGTGTACATGCATACATGTATATATCTGTGTGCATGAACATGTGTATTTGTGCTACTGGCCACAAAGGTCAGAAGAAAGCTCTCTTGTGTCTTGTATTAAAGGGAGTTGTAAGGTATTTAATGTGAATGGTGTGGTGCGACTCAGACTAGACCTACAAGTGATCTTAAGCCTAAACCATCACTCCTGACCATATTTTCTCTCTCTCTCTCTCTCTTTTTTTTTTTTTTTTTGGTGTATGAATTAAAGCAAAATAAGATTGGAAAATCTTATCATTATGTTTCTACTTTTAATTTCTAAACAATTAATATCCATGTACATCACATACATGGGCCATCTACAGCTAAAATATTTTTGTTTTTATATCTTATTTATTTACATCCTCATCTGTGCCTTCCCTCCATCCAGACTTCCACAGTTGCTCATACTATTCCTCCTCCCCATTGCCTCTGAGAGGATTGTCTTCTCTCCACTGCCACCAGGCCTCACCATTCTCTGGATCTTAAAGTATCTCCAGGATTATGTGCATCTTCTCCCACTAGTGCCATGCCAGGCAGACCTCTGTTTCAGGGGCCTTAAACAAGCCTGTGTAAACTCCTGGTGGGTGACTCAGACTCTAGAAGCTTCCTTGGGTCTGGGTTAGTCAAGTCATCAGAGAAATGCAAATCAAAAATCACTGAGATTCTACTTCACACCAATCAAAATGGCTGAGGTCAAAAACTCAAGTGACAGCACATGCTGTTAAAAATGTGGAGAAAGATGAATAATGCACCATTGCTGGTGGGAGTGCAAACTGGTACAACCACTCTGGAATTCAATCTGTCAGTTTCTCAGAAAATTGGAAATAGTTCTACCTAAAGACCCAGAAATACCACTCATACCACATACCCAAGATGCCCCACCATATCGCAAAGACACACGTTCCACCATGTTTATAGTAGCCTTATCAGTGATGGCCAAAAGCTGGAAACCTCCAAGATGTTCCTCAATCAAAGAATGGATGCAGAAAATGTGGTTAATTTAAACAATGGAATACTATTCAGCTATTTAAAATAAGGACATCATGAATTTTGCAGGCAAATGGATGGAACTAGAAAATATTATACTGAGTGAGGTAACTCAGACCCAAAAGGACATTCATGTGTATACTCACTGATAAGTGGATATCAGCCCAAAAACTAAAGAATACCTAGGAAATAGCCTACAGCCAATAAGAAGTATAACAAGCAGAAAAGCTCACATGAGGAGGCTTCAATCCCACATAGAAGAGGGAAGGGAAGAATCACAGGAAGCAGAAAGAGGGAGGGACCTGAGTGGGAGGGGAATAGGGAGGGGAAAGGGGGAACAGGATGGGGAGGGGGAAAGGAGAAAAGTCCAGAGAGCCAAGAGAATGAATGGAAAAAAGCAGCCTTGGGGGTGGGAGGTGAGGGGGGCACTCTAGAAAGTACCAGAGACCCAGGAGGTAAGAGACTCTCCGAACTCATTGAGGGCTCACCTTAGCCAAAATGCTCAATATTTGGGAGCAGGAACTCAAAGAGTCTACCTCCAGTAGACAGACAGGGCCTCAAATGGAGAGACAGGGTTCCTAACCCACAGTTAAAATTTCTGATGCAGAACTGTTTCTGTCTAAAAGAACTGCAGGAATTTTCTCATTCTTTAACAAGTGTTTCTTGACATGAGATTCTATCCTTATATTTTGTATATTAGAACTCTAGCATGCTATGATTTGCAGATAATCCTCTAAGTCTTTGGGTTGATGAGATTTGTCATTCATAATTCCAAATATATATATGACTGTTACTTTTTTATTTTTGCTTTTATTTCATGTGGTGTTTTGCCTGTATTGGCATGTCAGATCCTCTGGAACTGGAGTTACAGACAGTTTGAACTGCCATATAAGTGCTAGGAATTAAACCCTGTTTCTCTAGAACAACCACCAAGCCATTGCTCCAGCTTGTACAATTACCTTATTAATAAATCCCATTTACTCAGTCTTGCTTGGGATCTTGTATTCATATCTGAGAGTTCATTGTCCTTCCAATATCATGGCACTCATGTCTTCTTCAAGTGGCTTCTCAATATCAAGTCTTAAGTTGAATTTTTAAAATCACTTTTAAGATGATGCTTGTATATGGAACAAGGGTCCTGTTTCACTTTTGTCCATGGCTATAAGCAGCTGTCATAACACTATGTTTTTTATTCTTTAATCTTTATTGTTTTACAATCCAGTTTTTATCCCCCTTTTGGTCTAACCTCTGACTGTTCCACATCCCATACCTCCCAACCTTACCCCATCTCTAAGAGCATGTCTCCACCCACCACGCATACCTCTCTACTCCCTGTAGCCTTAAGTCTCTTGAAGGTTAGGTGTGTCTTCTCTTAATGAGAAAAGAGCCGTCAGTCCTCTGCTGTGTACATGTTGCCAGCCTCATATCAGCTGGTGGATGCTGCCTATTTGGGGGCTCAGTGTCTGAGCAATCTCAGGGGTCCAGGTTAGTTGAGACTACTGGTCTTCCTATAGGGTTGCCCTCCTCCCCAGCTTCTTCCAGCTTTCCCCTAATTCAGCCCCAGGGGTCCCCAGCTTCTGTCCATTGGTTGGGTGTAAATATCAGCATCAGACTCCTTCAGCTGCTTGTTAGGCCTTTTGGAGGGCCATTATGTTAGGCTCTTGTTTGTAAGCACATCATAATATCAGTAAGAGAGTCAGACCTTGGGTCAGCCACTTGAGCTGGACCCCAATTTGGGCCTGTGTCTGGACCTCATTTCCCTCAGGCATTTTTTTTTTTTACCCTGCCATTTTTTTTCAGAGAGGAACAATTCTGGGACAGAGTTTTTCACTGTGAGATGGCAACGCCTTCCCTCCACTTGATACCCTGTCTTTCTACAGGAGGAGGACTCTACAAGTACCCTCTACCCACTGGATTAGTGTTATTTCATCCGAGGTCCTTCCCTTTGAGTCCTGAGAGTCTCTCACCTCCCAAGTCTCTGGTACATTATAGAGGGTCTCCAAGCCTCCTATCCCCCCAATTTCCATTCTTTCTGCTGGCCCTCGGGGCTTCAGAATTGCCCGCCCCCAATACCTGATCATGTTTCCCTCTTCCCCTTCCTGTGCCCTTTTCCACCCAGTTACCTCCTTCCTTCTTGCCCCCCCACACAGTGATTGCTTTCTCCTTCCTTCCAACTGGGATTGAAGCATGCGCACAGGGGCCCTTTGGCTTAACCTTCTTGAGTTCTGTGGATTGAATCGTGGGTATTCTGTACTTTTTTGCCTAATAGCCACTAATTAGTGAGATTATATTAAGCATGTCCTTTTGGGTCTGAGTTACCTCACTCGGGATGATATTTTCTAGTTTCATCCATTTACCTACAAAACTAATGATGTCCTTGCTCTTCATAGATGAGTATTGTTCCATTGTGTAAATGAACAACATTTTCTGTATCCATTCTTCTATTATGGGACATCTGAGTTGTTTCCAGCTTCTCGCTATCACAAATAAGGCCACTGTGAAGAAAGTGGAACATGTGCTCATGTGTCATGGTGGGGCATCTTTTGGGTATATGCCCAAGAGTGTGGTATAGCTGAGTCTTCAGGTAGATCTATTTCCAGCTTTCTGAGGAACCTCCAGATTGATTTCCAGGGTGGTTGTACCAGTTTGCAATCTCACTAGCAGTGGAAGAGTGTTCCACTTTGCTCATATCCTCTCCAACGTGCTCTTTCACCTGAAGTTTTGATCTCAGCCATTTTGATTGGTGTAAGGTGGAATATCAGGATCATTTTGATTTGCATTTCCCAGATCACTAGGAACTTTGAACATTTCTTTAGGTGCTTCTCAGACATTTGAAACTCCTCTGTTTTGAATTCTCTGTTTAGTTCTGTACCCAATTTTTTGATTGGGATGTTTGGTTTCTTTGTGGTTAGCTTTTTGAGTTCTTTATATATTTTGGTTATTAAACCTCTATCGAATATGAGTTTAGGGAAGATTTTTTCCCCAA
The DNA here is from genome assembly GCF_947179515.1 of Apodemus sylvaticus. Lineage (NCBI taxonomy): Eukaryota > Metazoa > Chordata > Mammalia > Rodentia > Muridae > Apodemus > Apodemus sylvaticus. The sequence goes on along the minus strand of NC_067474.1, from coordinate 12,283,512 downwards.
TCTTCAGATTGCCAATTTGTCCTATTGACTATGTCCTTTGCCCTACAGAATCTTTCCAGTTTCTTGAGGTCCCATTTATCAACTCTTGATCTTAGAGCCTGGGCCGTTGGAGTTCTGTTTAGGAACTGTATCCCTGTGCCAATGTGCTTGAGGCTCTTTCTCACTTTCTCTTCTGTTAGATTCAGTGTATCTAACTTTATGTTGAGGTCCTTGATACACTGGGACTTGAGCTTTGTGCAAGGTGACAAATATGGATATATTTTCATTTTCCTACATACAGACTGCCAGTTAGACCAGCACCATTTATTGAAGATGCTTTCTTTCTTCCATTGTAAATTCCTTTTCAGTGTTTCTTGGAAGAACAACATCAAGAATTTGATAAATGTGAACCAGATTCATTTTGTAGTCATTTTAGCATCCCAGCTCTTCTCACTTATGAGCCTGGGATATATTTTCTGAGGAAAAAGATATTTCATCTTACCCTCCTAGGTCAAAATCCATCACTGAGAGATTCGATAATGAGAAATAAAGAAACCATGGAGTAATAGTGCTTACTGGCCTGCTTGCTTATACAACCCAGAACCATCTTGACAGAGGTCACTGCACCCAAAGTGGTCCAGATCTTTTCAAATCAATCCATAATAATAAGTTTTTAAGGTCCTATAGAAATCCCCCAAACTGCTGGGCTATGGTGGCACACGCCTTTCATCACAGCACTTGGGAGGCAGAGGCAGGAGAATATCTGAGGCCAGCCTGGTCCACAGAGTGAGTTCCAGGACATCCAGGGCTACACAGAGAAACCCTGTCTCGAAAAAACAAAAAACATAAAACAAGCAAACAAAAAAAGAAATCCCCCGAACTAATCTTATGGAGGCAATACATCCACTGAGGTTCCTTCCTTCAGGTGACTTGTTTTTGTTTAGGTGACAAACTAACCAATATAGCCCAATAGTTTTGCTTTCATGTAAGATTTCATAATCCTATTCCTATTTGTAATCTCTATCCCTTTATTTCCTCCCATTTTCAATTACTCTTTTGGAAAGCATACAAAGAAATTAGTGTCATTGTAACATCTTCATAGTTGTACTTTGTTCTCCTTTGTCTACCCTCACTGCCCTCCCCCATCCTCTACTCCTCCCATTTTTCTAGAGCCTTGTCAGTTACCAAATAGTTACTCATTTTTCCACAGTATGAACAGTCCATTGCCATCTATCACCACCTTCCCTACTCTTTAGAACTCTCCCTGTGTTCTCACAGTGCCCTTACATGGCATACATATGCAAATTTATACCTAAATTCCACACGTCATAAACCAAGTGATGTTTGCCTTTCTGAAGCTGACTCATTTACTGAATATAAAGAATTATAGTATCATTTTCCTGTGAATGTGATAATTTCATTTTTTTACAACTACATAAAGGAATCACACATATGTAATGTGAACTTTTATTTGCTATTATGAATCTCGATTTTTAACATCTATTTTATTTTTGGAAGAATTTCATGTATTAATATTATTTATGTGCAATTTCATGGCCACAACTCCCTCCAAAAATTTCCTATATTCCCACTGTTTCTCAACCAGATGACTTATTCTTAATTGTTATGGTTTTACATACAGAGAGAGAGAGAGAAAGAGAGAGAGAGAGAGAGAGAGACAGAGAGAGACAGAGAGATACAGAGAGAGAGAGAGAGTTGATTTAATACCTCTCATATGTGTATGTGCTTATGGATATTTATAAGGATCGTATCCTAGGATTAGAATGATTCTCCCTTTCTAAACAGCCACTGATTGCCTGTACATCTGCAAAAAGAAGTTATACCTTGTGAGATTTCTCCAATCCATGTTGGGATATCAACTAATGTCATCATTCTGTAGATCCGAATTAAGATATGAATTGTTGCGGCGGCAGCGGCGGCGGCAGCAGCGGCAGCAGTGGCTGCTCCAGCTGAAGGGCCATCAGCAGTGGAACCAAGGCGTCACAGGGACCAGTTAGGCCCTGCGCCCACGACCACTGACCTTCGCTGACCAGCCGGACAGCAAGCAGCTGCAGTTGTGCGGCGCCTTTCCTGCACGGAGGCCACTTCAGAACTCGGCCTCCCACCAGTCAGGAGAGGAGCATCCATCTTGGCTCCGTACTCCAGGAATCGGACAGACTGAGGTACACAAACATAATCCGAGGCCAACACCACGGTGGTCTGAGCCTGACGGGCGTTGGCCTGCACCCAGGCTCTGGGCAGGTCGGGGGGCCATCGGGGTGCCAACCCAACCAGGAGGTTTTTTGCCCAGGCCTGCGAGCGCGCCGCCGCCATTTTGCCTGCAGGGCGACAGAGAGCTCAGGCGGGCAGACCTGTAACAGGCATAGCCTAAGGCTAACAAAGCGGGGGTCCAGGCCCCAAAAGGCACAGGACTGACCCCAAGAACTGGGCGGCTTGGTGGGCCATCTGTGAGTCAACCCGCCCAGGTGATTGTTAGCAAAGCAGACTCTCCCGGCGCTTTCAGGGAGTGCGGGCGCACACGCCCGCCATCCTAGTCACCTGGCAAACCCAATTAACAGTCAAAGCCGTAGGGGAACTTTGCTCAGACCTTGGCCTCCCAGGCTTTTGCCTGGACTCAGGGACTGGGCAGCCAGGCTAACCTTGTGTGCAACAGCCCGGTTGGCAGATCGGCTGCCCAGCGGAGTGAGCGGAACACAGGGGAGGTCACAGTAGCATACACCATCGGCACTCCCTGGGAGTGCACACGGGCTCCATCTGCTCCACAGACACAATCTGGGGCAAGGCCTCAGGCAGAAGCCCTTAGCTCTACTCTCTCCGTTTCCGGATCCAGATCAGTCTGGGCGGCAGCATTACATCTCCAAGTCCTGCAAGTGGCTAGCTGGGCTTCCGGGCGGCCAGCCGGGAGAAGTCAGGGTGCTCCAGTGAATCCAGCGGGCCCCAGCGGGAGCCTTAGGGTGCCTGCTTTGGGATCTGAACAGCCTGGGCAGCAGCACACTGTCTACAAGCAGTGCAGGAGGTAAGCTGTGCACCAGAGGCCAACTGGGAAGGGGCAGCTTGCACTGGTGAGTCCAGCACTGACAAGATAAACTAACACCAGTGAGATCTAGATGGCAATAGCAAACGCAGGAACGTCACTAGCAGAAATCAAGGCAATATGGCAACATCTGAACCCAATTCTCCTCTACCAACATGTCCTGGATACCCCATCACACCAGTAAAACAAGATTTGGATTTAAAATCACTGGTCATGATGCTGGTACAGGAACACATGAAGGTCATACATAAAGAAATTCAGGAGACAATGGATCAAAAGGTAGAAGCCCTTGCAAGGGAAACACAAAAATCATTGAAAGAAATCCAGGAGAATACAAAAGCCAACAAGGAGGAAATGCAAAAAACACTTAAAGAAATACAGGAGAACTTTGCTCAACAGGCTGAGGTCATGAAAGACGAAACACAAAAATCTCTTAAAGAAATACAGGAGAACTTTGGTCAACAGGCTGAGTTCATGAAAGAGAAAACACAAAAATCTCTTAAAGAATTACAGGAAAACACAAACATGCAAGTGAAGGAGCTAAGCAAAACCATCCAGGATCTAAAATCAGAAGTAGAAACAACTAAGAAAACTCAAAGGGAGACAACTTTGGAGATAGAAAGCCTTGGGAAGAAATCAGGGGACAGAGATACAAATATCAACAACAGAATACAAGAGATAGAAGAAAGAATCTCAGATGCTGAAGATTCCATAGAAACCATGGACTCAACAGTTAAAGAAAATGCAAAATGCAAAAAGCTTGTAACCCAAAATATCCAGGAAATCCAGGACACAATGAGAAGACCAAACCTAAGGATTATAGGCATAGAGGAGAGTGAAGATTTACAACTTAAAGGGCCAGCAAATATCTTCAATAAAATTATGGAAGAAAACTTCCCTAACCTAAAGAGAGAGATGCCCATGAATATACAAGAAGCCTACAGAACTCCAAACAGACTGGACCAGAACAGAAATACTTCCCGTCACATAATAATCAAAACACCAAATGTTCTAAACAAAGAAAGAATACTAAAGGCAGTAAGAGAAAAAGGCCAAGTAACATATAAAGGAAGACCTATCAGAATCACAGCAGACTTTTCACCTGAGACTATGAAGGCTAGAAGGTCCTGGGAAGATCTCATGCAGACTCTAAGAGAACACAAATGCCAACCAAAACTACTATATCCAGCAAAACTCTCAATCACCATAGATGGAGAAACTAAGATATTTCATGACAAAACCAAGTTTACCCAATATCTATCCACAAACCCGGCCCTAAAAAGGATAATAGGAGGACAACACCAATACAAGGAGGGAAACTTCACCCTGGAAAAAGCAAGATAGTAACCTTTCATCAAACCCAAAAGAAGTTAAGCATTCAAATTTAAAAAATAACGTCAAAAATGATAGGAAGTAACAATCACTATTCCTTAATATCTCTTAACATCAATGGACTTAATGCCCCAATAAAAAGACACAGACTAACTGACTGGATACGTAAACAGGACCCTACATTTTGCTGCTTACAGGAAACACACCTCAGGGTCAAAGACAAACACTACCTTAGAGTAAAAGGCTGGAAGACAATTTTACAAGCAAATGGTCTCAGGAAACAAGCTGGAGTAGCCATTTTAATATCAGATAAAATTGACTTTCAACCCAAAGTCATCAAAAGAGACCCTGAGGGACACTTCTTGCTGGTCAAAGGAAAAATACAAAAAGAAGAACTGTCAATCCTGAACATCTATGCCCCAAATGCAAGGGCACCCTCTTTTGTAAAAGAAACTTTATTAAAACTAAAAGCACACATTGCACCTAACACAATAATTGTGGGTGACTTCAACACTGCACTTTCCTCAATGGACCGATCAGGAAAACAGAAACTAAACAGGGACACAATGAAACTAATTGAAGCTTTGGACCAATTAGATTTAACAGATATATATAGAACCTTCTATCCTAAAACAAAAGAATATACCTTTTTCTCAGCACCTCATGGTACCTTCTCCAAAATCGACCATATAATTGGTCACAAGACAGACCTCAACAAATATAAGAAGATCGAACTAATCCCATGCCTCCTATCTGATCACTATGGAGTAAAAGTGGTCTTCAATAGCAACAGAAACAACAGAAAGCCCACATACACGTGGAAACTGAACAATACTCTACTCAATGATACCTTGGTCAAGGAAGAAATAAAGAAAGAAATTAAAGACTTTTTAGAACACAATGAAAATGAAAACACAACATACCCAAATCTATGGGACACAAAGAAAGCAGTGCTAAGAGGAAAACTCATAGCCCTGAGTGCCTCCAAAAAGAAAATGGAGAGAGCATACATTACCAGCTTAATGACACACCTGAAAGCCCTGGAACAAAAAGAAGCTATTTCGCCCAGGAGGAGTAGAAGGCAGGAAATCATCAAACTCAGGGCCGAAATCAATCAAGTAGAAACAAAGAGAACCATACAAAAAATCAACAATACCAGGAGCTGGTTCTTTGAGAAAATCAACAAGATAGATAAACCCTTAGCCAGAATGACCAAAGGGCACAGAGAAAGTATCCAAATTAACAAACTTAGAAATGAAAAGGGAGATATAACAACGGAAACTGAGGAAATCCAAAAAATCATCAGATCCTACTACAAGAGCCTATACTCAACACAACTGGAGAATCTGGAGGAAATGGACAATTTCCTTGACAGATACCAAATACCAAAATTAAATCAGGACCAACTAGACCATCTAAACAGTCCCATAATGCCTAAAGAAATAGAAGGAGTCATAGAAAGTCTTCCAACCAAAAAAAGCACAGGACCAGATGGCTTCAGTGCAGAATTCTACCAGACCTTCAAAGAAGAGTTAACACCAATACTCTTCAAACTATTCCACAAAATAGAAACAGAAGGAACACTACCCAATTCCTTCTACGAAGCCACAATTACGCTGATACCAAAGCCACACAAAGATCCAACAAAGAAAGAGAACTTCAGACCAATTTCCCTTATGAACATCGATGCAAAAATACTCAATAAAATTCTTGCCAACCGAATCCAAGAACACATCAAAACGATCATCCACCATGATCAAGTAGGCTTTATCCCGGGAATGCAGGGTTGGTTCAATATACGGAAATCCATCAATACAATCCACTACATAAACAAACTCAAAGAACAAAACCACATGGTCATTTCATTGGATGCTGAAAAAGCATTTGACAAAATTCAGCATCCCTTCATGCTTAAAGTCTTGGAGAGAACAGGAATTCAAGGCCCATACCTAAACATAGTAAAAGCAATATACAGCAAACCGGTAGCCAGCATCAAACTAAATGGAGAGAAACTTGAAGCAATCCCACTGAAATCAGGGACCAGACAAGGCTGCCCCCTTTCTCCTTATCTTTTCAATATTGTACTTGAGGTACTAGCTCGGGCAATTCGACAACATAAGGAGGTCAAAGGGATACAAATTGGAAAGGAAGAAGTCAAACTATCATTATTTGCAGATGACATGATCGTCTACCTAAGTGACCCAAAGAACTCCACTAGAGAGCTCCTACAGCTGATAAACAACTTCAGCAAAGTGGCAGGTTATAAAGTCAACTCAAGCAAATCAGTGGCCTTCCTATACTCAAAGGATAAACAGGCTGAGAAAGAAATTAGGGAAATGACCCCCTTCACAATAGCCACAAACAGTATAAAGTATCTTGGGGTGACTCTTACCAAACATGTGAAAGATCTGTATGACAAGAACTTCAAGACTCTGAAGAAGGAAATGGAAGAAGACCTCAAAAAATGGGAAAACCTCCCATGCTCATGGATCGGCAGAATCAATATAGTTAAAATGGCCATTTTGCCTAAAGCACTATACAGATTCAATGCAATACCCATCAAAATCCCAACTCAATTCTTCACAGAGTTAGAAAGAGCAATTATCAAATTCATCTGGAACAACAAAAAACCCAGGATAGCTAAAACTATTCTCAGCAACAAAAGGAAATCTGGGGGAATCAGTATCCCTGACCTCAAGCAATACTACAGAGCAATAGTGTTAAAAACTGCATGGTATTGGTACAGTGACAGGCAGGAGGATCAATGGAACAGGATTGAAGATCCAGAAATGAACCCACACACCTATGGCCACTTGATCCTCGACAAAGAGGCTGAAAACATCCAATGGAAAAAAGATAGCCTTTTCAACAAATGGTGCTGGTTCAACTGGAGGTCAGCATGCAGAAGAATGCGAATTGATCCATCCTTGTCTCCTTGTACTAAGCTCAAATCCAAATGGATCAAGGACCTCCACATAAAGCCAGACACTCTGAAGCTAATAGAAAAAAAACTGGGGAAGACCATTGAGGACATCGGTACAGGGAGAAAGTTTCTGAACAGAACACCAATAGCGTATGCTCTAAGAGCAAGAATTGACAAATGGGACCTCATAAAATTACAAAGTTTCTGTAAGGCAAAGGACACCATCAAGAGGACAAATCGGCAACCAACAAATTGGGAAAAGATCTTCACCAATCCTACATCAGATAGAGGGCTAATATCCAATATATATAAAGAACTCAAGAAGTTAGACTCCAGAAAACCAAACAACCCTATTAAAAAATGGGGTACAGAGTTAAACAAAGAATTCTCACCTGAAGAACTTCGGATGGCGGAGAAGCATCTTAAAAAATGCTCAACTTCATTAGTCATTAGGGAAATGCAAATCAAAACAACCCTAAGATTTCATCTTACACCAGTCAGAATGGCTAAGATTAAAAATTCAGGAGACAGCAGGTGTTGGAGAGGGTGTGGACAAAGAGGAACACTCCTCCACTGCTGGTGGGGTTGCAAATTGGTACAACCACTCTGGAAATCAGTCTGGCGGTTCCTCCGAAAACTGGGCACCTCACTTCCAGAAGATCCTGCTATACCACTCCTGGGCATATACCCAGAGGATTCCCCACCATGTAATAAGGATACATGCTCTACTACGTTCATAGCAGCCCTATTTATAATTGCCAGATGCTGGAAAGAACCCAGGTATCCCTCAACAGAAGAGTGGATGCAAAAAATGTGGTATATCTACACAATGGAGTACTATTCAGCCATTAGAAACAATGAATTCATGAAATTCTTAGGCAAATGGATGGAGCTAGAGAATATCATACTAAGTGAGGTAACCCAGTCTCAAAAGGTGAATCATGGTATGCACTCACTAATAAGTGGATATTAACCTAGAAAACTGGAATACCCAAAACATAATCCACACATCAAATGAGGTACAAGAAGAAAGGAGGAGTGGCCCCTGGTTCTGGAAAGACTCAGTGAAACAGTATTCAGCAAAACCAGAACGGGGAAGTGGGAAGGGGTGGGTGGGAGGACAGGGGAAGAGAAGGGGGTTTGCGGGACTTTCGGGGAGTGGGGGGGCTAGAAAAGGGGAAATCATTTGAAATGTAAATAAATTATATCGAATAATAATAAAAAAAAAGATATGAATTGTTAAGATTTTGAGTTCAACTTCCTGTCATATATCAAAAACACTATCTCCTAGCAGACATCAGGATCCTTTGGTTTTTAAAACATTTCTGCTTCATTTTCTATATTCCCTGAACTTTATGTGGAGAGATGGAAATATATATATATATATATATATATATATATATATATATATGTCAATTAGCATTGCTTATTAGTGCACATGACTGCTGAAATTTAAAGTCCACAAATTTAATATTGGTATAGAAGTTATTGACATGGGGCAAGATACTTATATTTTATTACATATATTTTAATGTCCTTATACTTTTATAGATTTAGTGAAAACCTTATAGAAAAAAATGTACATGTTGTGGGTTTTTTGGTCTTGTTTTTGTTTTCTTTTTACAAACCAATCCAGAATGAGAAGTTCCATACAACAAAAATGTTTCCCTTTAGCTTAATGACAAGGTGTAATCATCTGTTAAACTGTATTCTGTATGTTCATATATATACATATATATGTATATATGTATGTATATTTGAAATATAAATCACAATGCTTCTGACCTCAGATGCTTCAGCAGCAAGTAGAAAGTCCTGTCTAGCTCTACAGTGGCAACTGGGGCCAGCATCTTGTTCCTGCTTTTCTTCCTATGATGTTTTCTTTTTCACCTTACTTGTGAAGTCTGTTATGCACAAAACAATGCTATTATATCCAAAATTTTTAAGTAATATAGATAAAATTGCATATTTTAGACTCCTAAATATAATAGCTGATTTTAAGTGTTTAGAACAATAAATATTCAATAACTATTATTAGAAAATAATGTTAAAATCTGCTAAAATTTCTAAGAAAAATTTGTCAAGCTACCTTCTTAAATTATTCTGAAATAATCATTAAATGTACTCTATTCTGGAGACAAAATTGTATTTCAATTCATTTTTCACAAGAACACTGAGATCACAGGCAGTATACATCATAATAACTTTGTAATTAATATAGAATTAAATGTGCACATTTTCAAGAATTGAAGATTGGAGCCATATTGAGACCCTGTGTAGATTAAAGAACATTTATATTCCAATAAAGTTAGGACAGTCTAACTGTAAGATATGTTGCAAAAGCACTATGTTTATACAGAAACTATTTCCATCTCTCTCCTTTTTTTTTAATTCTTTTTTTTATTCGATATAATTTATTTACATTTCAAATGATTTCTCCTTTTCTAGCCCCCCACTCCCCGAAAGTCCTGTAAGCCCCCTTCTCTTCCCCTGTCCTCCCACCCATCCCTTCCCACTTCCCTGTTCTGGTTTTGCCGAATACTGCTTCACTGAGTCTTTCCAGAACCAGGGGCCACTCCTCCTTTCTTCTTGTACCTCATTTGATGTGTGGATTATGTTTTGGGTATTCCAGTTTTCTAGGTTAATATCCACTTATTAGTGAGTGCATACCATGATTCACCTTTTGAGACTGGGTTACCTCACTTAGTATGATATTCTCTAGCTCCATCCATTTGCCTAAGAATTTCATGAATTCATTGTTTCTAATGGCTGAATAGTACTCCATTGTGTAGATATACCACATTTTTTGCATCCACTCTTCTGTTGAGGGATACCTGGGTTCTTTCCAGCATCTGGCAATTATAAATAGGGCTGCTATGAACGTAGTAGAGCATGTATCCTTATTACATGGTGGGGAATCCTCTGGGTATATGCCCAGGAGTGGTATAGCAGGATCTTCTGGAAGTGAGGTGCCCATTTTTCTGAGGAACCGCCAGACTGATTTCCAGAGTGGTTGTACCAATTTGCAAGCACACCAGCAGTGGAGGAGAGTTCCTCTTTCTCCACACCCTCTCCAACACCTGCTGTCTCCTGAATTTTTAATCTTAACCATTCTGACTGGTGTAAGATGAAATCTTAGGGTTGTTTTGATTTGCATTTCCCTAATGACTAATGAAGTTGAGCATTTTTTAAGATGCTTCTCCGCCATCCGAAGTTTTTCAGGTGAAAATTCTTTGTTTAACTCTGTACCCCATTTTTTAATAGGGTTGTTCAGTTTTCTGGAGTCTAACTTCTTGAGTTCTTTATATATATTGGATATTAGCCCTCTATCTGATGTAGGATTGGTGAAGACCTTTTCCCAATTTGTTGGGTTATAAAATCAACACAAGCAAATCAGTGGCCTTCCTATACTCAAAGGATAAGCAGGCTGAGAAAGAAATTAGGGAAATGACCCCCTTCACAATAGCCACAAACAGTATAAAGTATCTTGGGGTGACTATTACCAAAATGTGAAAGATCTGTATGATGAGAACTTCAAGACTCTGAAGAAGGAAATGGAAGAAGACCTCAAAAAATGGGAAAACCTCCCATGCTCTTGGATCGGTAGAATCAATATAGTTAAAATGGCCATTTTGCCAAAAGCAATATACAGATTCAATGCAATATCCATCAAAATCCCAACTCAATTCTTCACAGAGTTAGAAAGAGCAATTATCAAATTCATCTGGAACAACAAAAAACCCAGGATAGCTAAAACTATTCTCAGCAACAAAAGAAAATCTGGGGAAATTAGTATCCCTGACCTCAAGCAATACTACAGAGCAATAGTGTTAAAAACTGCATGGTATTGGTACAGTGACAGGCAGGAGGATCAATGGATCAGGATTGAAGATCCAGAAATGAACCCACACACCTATGGCCACTTGATCCTCGAAAAAGAGACTGAAAACATCCAATGGAAAAAAAGATAGCCTTTTCAACAAATGGTGCTGGTTCAACTGGAGGTCAGCATGCAGAAGAATGCGAATTGATCCATCCCTGTCTCCTTGTACTAAGCTCAAATCCAAATGGATCAAGGACCTCCACATAAAACCAGACACTCTGAAGCTAATAAAAAAGAAACTGGGGAAGACCCTTGAGGACATCGGTACAGGGAGAAAGTTTCTGAACAGAACACCAATAGCTTATGCTCTAAGAGCAAGAATTGACAAATGGGACCTCATAAAATTACAAAGTTTCTGTAAGGCAAAGGACACCATCAAGAGGACAAATCGGCAATCCATCTCTCTCCTTTAGTGGGAGACACACAGACTCTTTGGTGATGGAGTACATATAGATGATGCACCATGTCAAACAACTGAACACGAGAAATCAAGTTCAAAGTGTGTACTTGGTTACCCTGGCAACTTGCTTAATTGAACACATTACTCTTGAGTAATTCAAAAGACATAAGTGCATTTCAATGCATTTTCTAAAACATGTCTTAAGAAATAGCCTTAAGATGAATAATTTTCAATTCATACCTACTTCTAAAGATGTTTTTCTTATAAATTCCATTAAGAGTTCTGCAAGGGGAATGGACTCAATTGCATGAATAGCAGTTTTAGACTATAAAGTGTTTTTAGGCTACCAAGGGCACCTGGACCAAAATCATTAGTACTTCCCACTTTCACTGTGAATATAAAAAAAGATACATTTTTTTAAAAGAATGACATTTAAGTAGGAAAGGTTATTTGTAATTATAGGCAAGGGGTTTACATAATGTTAGTACTTGAAGGCCCCCTGTTAATAAAAGGTTAAATTAGCTTTCATTCCAAAACCACATGTGAGCACACATTGCATCACAAGGTGATCATTAAAGTACTTGGCTCTGCATTAAACCATGAGGTTGGGAAGCTAATCAGCAGCATGCTGCCATCCACAATGGATCATAACCTTTGCTAAAGTGGCTTACCTCTTGAACTCCTGCAGCCCCAGATAATAAGGTTGGCTTTTTGTATCTAATTACTTAGGCAAGACTGCAGCCTTAGCCAGTGTCAAGGGAGTTGGGGAGTGGAAACAGAGAATGCATTAACTAAACATATCCACTTATGAACTCAGAGAAATACATTGGCATTCACAAAATTCAGTGTCAAAAGCCATCACAGGACAAGCTAATAACTAGCAGGTGGTCTTCCTGAAATGGTCTGCTTCCAGTTATATGTATCCAAGGCAGATTTGTTCCCACAGGCAAGGCCCAAGAGAAGATCATTTTAGGGACAATTCCTGCTATTAATATGCTTTTTCTGTTATTATTAAACATATATAGCAATTACTAGGTATTAACCCACCCATTTGAGCAGATCTCTTCAGATCTACGTTGATGTACTGTCTTGTAGTGATTATATGGACATATAGGTGACTTAATTCTTTAGGATGATCCTATAAGAATTTCTAAAATTATATCAGTATCTACTAAGTTCTTTTATAATGGGACTGCTATTAGGTCTCTTCTGATAGTCAAAACTGCAATAAGAACTCTACCAGGTTGCCATTGTATCACCAGTTAATTGTTTCTAGATAGTAACAAGATCTTCTACTACTCAGAGTACATTCCAAGAGGTTGTAAAACCATTAACCAAAACTCATGAAAAGGAAACTAATTTATTATAGGTACTAGGACAAAAGATAAAATATTGACTGGGTTTATCTATAAAAAACTTCACTAATAACTTAGTTATGGTTTTTAACTCTCAGTGAACCTATGGATCTATAGCATGTGATGTATATTTAGTCAGATATTTACTCCTAATGCATATGCATGTAAACATTCTCTGTTGTAAACTTCTACTTCAATTTATGATTTGATTTTATATGTGAACATGTGGTGAACTTTTTATCATGCGGTCATGTATCTAAAGTGTTGAGGACAAAGAGAAGAGTCAGAACTGAACTGGGGAGAACTATTTAGACATAACACTTTTAAGACAGATCTTAACAGAGCTTTTTAAAACAGAACTAAGGATAAAATTTTTAGTCAGGGCACAAGAGGATATTTTAGACAGAATTGAACTCAAGCAGAACTTAGAAGTAAAGGTATAGCATTGGGAGAATAGGTATTGAGAGTAAGAACGTTATTGTGACATCGGAAGAACAGGATAGAGCAATATTAGGAGGACAATCCAGAGTAGAATAACTTAGAAACTATAGGTAACACAAAAAACACTAAGAGATCAATATGTATAATGCAGAGGAAAAGACAAAAGAAAAAGAAGCTGCAGAGAGAAGGATTGGAGCAAGCACACTTCTCCCTGCTATGGGACAGAACAGGGCTTTCCTTAATAACAAGGCAGGCTTAGTCTTTTTTTATATATATTTTTTTTATTTTCTATATTCTTTGTTTACATTCCAAATGATTTCCTCTTTCCCGGATCCCCCCTCCCCATATGTCCCATAAACCTTCTTCTCTCCATCCCTTCTCCAATCACCTCCCTCCTTTTTCTCTGTCCTTATATTCCCTTCCAATGCTAGATCGATCCTTTCCAGGATCAGGACCCTCTCCATACTTCTTCATGGGAGTCATTTGTTATGCAATTTGTGCCTTGGGTATTCAGGGCTTCTGGGCTAATTAATATCCACTTATCAGAGATTGCATTCCATGTGTATTCTTTTGTGATTGGGTTACCTCACTTAGGATGATATTTTCCAGATCAAACTATTTGCCTAAAAATTTTGTGAATTCATTGTTTCTAAGCAACAAAGCCTCCATTTTACAAACTTGGGTTTAACTCATTTATCATTAGAAGGGTAGAAACTTTTTCTTTCTTTATGCAATAAATATTAAAGTTCATTTTTCATCCAGAATGAGTAAGTGAGTTCTTTCTGCACTGGTGCTTGGTCTTTTGCTCCCAATACATGTGTGTGTGTGTGTGTGTGTGTGTGTGTGTGTGTGTGTGTGTAAGTATGTAATTGTGAGATGGTATGCAAGCTGAGCCCAGCTGGCTTAAATGGAAACGTATAAATGTGCATGCATGAATCTGTATATGAATTTATGTGAATTCATGCTTATTTGCTTATGCTTAAGTTTTTCCTCTGCAAGCTTAATTCTCTTCTCCTGTTTCAATAGTTTATTACTGCAAACCTCCCTCTAGCAGACAAGCAATAGGCATTTGGACAAAAGGGAAAAAGCTATAGAGATTAATCCTTTAATATCCTACTGTTTTAGGATGAGGTGCTAAATACCAAGAGACTGCAGTTTCTGGCCTGAGAGGAACCCTTAAGACAGGTCAGTTACAGTAGCAAAGTAACTTAGACATAGATAAGTAAATGTTTTATTATTATACAGCAATCCTAAATAATCTCATAAGGCAAAGTCTTACTCACCACTCACACACTTCCCCCTCCCCCGCCTCAAGAAGAACCAACAAGAAAGAAGACTCTGCCAGGGCTGGCCCCTGAGGTATGGAATCTGATCTTGGAAAAGAGCTTTCTGGACATGTTTTCTATTTTGTCTAAAAATAGAAAGGTAGGAGGTAACAATTGTGAGTTGAAATTGATTTTTTGAACCTACTTAGCTATTATGACCCACGTTTCAGTTGCACATATGTATGAACATGCACACTACACACACATACACACAAATAACACATGCACAAAATCACAGACATTACACACCACACATGTACATAGATCACACACAGAAACAGATACATAAGTACACACCATACTTAAGTACACACAGGTCACACATATCACACAAACACACTCATCTTTACATGTGAAACATGTATTTCACATTATTTTTTCTCTCATCATCCTAATTGTTCAGCCAATATAGTAAATCATAAGGAACTAAAAAGGCAGACCTTCACTGTGAATTCCAAGTTCATCATAAGTAAACATGCCCAACAGAGATAGTCAGTGTATGCACTGAAGTTCTATTGATATCCATCAAATAAAAGGCTTGCCTGCTTATAAGAATGTTACACAACGATTTTACTTATAAAGTCACTATGGCAAACATTTTTAAATTATATATTCTAGTTTATTGTATGAATTCTAAATTTGTTATATTCTTAGATTCTAAACAAAAACCTAAATTTGTAGTGAGTCAATTCATACATGCAAGGTAATGAGTGTTTAAAAGTATTACTATATATGATATGAAATATTAAATTTCCATTCCTCAGATTATCTAAAGCTTTAGAGAAGATATTAAGTTAAATGGTTTGTAATTGCTTTAAATTCTCAGATCCTCTTTTGTGAACCAGTGTCAGGCTTTTGGGGAATAGATGTTCAGTTACAGGAAATGATATGGAATACTTGTTTCAGCTATAATTGTCCCCTGATTACTGGGCAGTTTTTAAAAATCTTATATCCCTATAAATTCTCAAGAAAGAGTTGTCCAAAATGTATGAATCAATGAATCAATGAATGTAGAACACAGACCAAAATTCTCCTTGAAACCCAAATGTCATGCTATATAGCTAACTTCAAATTCTCTACTGCCCTGTAGTACCTCTACCCTGTCCAACATCAGCAAAAGAAGTAGAAACCTCCTGAATTTCTCTTGTTGGAATAGTAAGCATAGTTCTATAGAACAGCTTCTTTTTCCACAAAAAAGTGAGGCATTCATCATTTAGAAGCTTTAAGAAATGAATTACGATTGCTCTCCCCTCCCATCATAGCACACTCTCTGCTATAGTATAGACAAGCACTCCAAGGGGCAAAAGGAGTTTAAATCTGTGGAACTGCCAAGCAATAACCAAAAGTACTTGGTTTTCTTCACCTCCTAAACTTGAGGTTGATTAAACTCAGTTAAGGGTCAAGAATTCCATGCAGCATTTTAAGAAAAATAAAGGCATTTTTATTGCTCTGTAGTACTAGGTGGTTACAGGTAACTATAAACGCAAAGAGTTGATAAATGCACATTTGCCTAGTCATGAATTCTACCCAAGATCTTTGATGTATAGATTAAAACAATTGTTTCCTATTTATAAAGGATAAAAGTTTGGCTTATGAATGGATACAACCCATAAAATTCAAATTTGTAATGAAAATGAAGATAGGAATTCAGATATAAGAAAATAATCCAATACCATACAAACTCCACCTTTAAGAGTACAAAAGTAACTATGGATGGTTATGAGTCCTAGAACGAGACATGAAGCTTAAAATGTTACAAATCTAAACAGAAAGCAGAAGGAAGTGGCGTTAGTTGCTTTTCTTGGTGCTATGATAAAATACATGAATAAAAGCAACCAAAAAAGGAAGGGTTTACTTTGCCTCACACTTTGTAAGATGCAAATCACTCAGATTGGGAAATGACTTCAGCACAAGTATGGGACCAGATCACATAACCATTCAGGATGTAGAAGAAAGTGGGCTGTTGGCCTATGATCATTCAGTTTGGGTTCTGGATTCTTGAGATTGTGCTGTCTACAAACAAGGTGGGTCTTCCTTTTTCTGTTAAACCTTTCTGAAAATGCTCAGACATATATATGATACTTTTATCCACTAATAAGTATAGATAGATAGATAGATAGATAGATAGATAGATAGATAGATAGATGATAGGTAGATAGAAATATATAATATACTAATATATAATATAAATACATATATTTATAATATAAGTAAATATATATGTATATGGAAGAAACAGAGAAGCTGACAAAGATCTAGCAACTATAAAAATTTTGAAAGATAAATGCTAATGTCTACCAAGAATACTCAGGAAATTAAAATAAATAGTTTGAGGTCAATAGTGGCAAATTTAAAAAGTGAAAATAAGTACAAGGTTTGAGAGTAGGTCTGTTCTGGTGGAACCACATAGCCCTGAGAGCACTCCTCATGGCCAGTCCATGACGTCTACATCTGCACCTGCATCTGCAGCTATTGCTATATCTACATCTACCATCCACATCTGCATCTGCATCTGCATCTACATACACATATATATTTACATCATCTACATCTATATACACATACACATACACAAACATATACATGCACATGTTTACATATGCACACACATATACATATATATGTATATATGTCACCATAATAAATTTATATTTGTATATCATACATATTCTATGTTATACATGTAGTATATTTTATATTAATATAATTTATAATATAAACATAATATGTTGTTGATGACACCTATCAGTTTATTCCTGGAGGTTTTAAGGTCACAAATCCTGCTTGGTTACACTTCCATGAGGGTTCATCTTTATTGTAAAATTGATTGTATTAGGAGTTGCCTAGAGGTCATGCCTCTGGACATGTCTGATCATTTCCAGAAAGGTTTAACACAGATGGAATTAGGGCAGGAAGGACAAAGGGGTAGTTCAGGGCATTTCATTGACTATCACCTTTGTGAACAGAAGTTTCTACTTATCCATAAAGATGAAAGGGAAACTCACAAATTCTCCTTTCTGGAAGTCCATGAAAAGCAAAATCTCATTGAAATTTTGAATAACAGAAAGAAATTGTATTTGTACATAGTAAAATGAAAAATCTGTTAAAAAATGATAAGAAAACAACTAATCTGAAAAAGAGAGTGGTGGCACAGTGTACACCATAAAAATCTAAAAATGAGGTAATAATTCAAAATTAACTAAAATGTCTTAGCAGCATGATGTACACTATAGGCCTAATCAAAAATCAATTTATAAGGCAGAGGAATTATAAATAAAATCTACTGTGTATTCAAAGTAGTGATTAATAAAATACTAAAATATAAAAAATTAATATTTCTTTGATAGAAAATTCAAGCTGGAAGGGTCAAAATAGTTTTAATAAAAAATAAGTGAAAATGATAAGCCATACTTCAATACTCTGTATATTCAAGAAGTGAAATAATGAGAATATAAAGAGCATACTAAGTAACAGCTAATGTCCATATTGGTTGACACAGGTTTCGTAAAAATATCAGTAACTAAACTTAGATATCTATAGCCTTATGTACACCAATCCCATTCCTGCTTACAGGAGTAAGACAACACATTTATACTGTAACCAAGAGACAGGCAGGCATCTTAGTAGTTCAGGAAGAACCTATTTAAGATTCTCAAAGAATCCAATTTTTAATTACCAGTACAATCAACACTTACATAATCATATCTTCACTCAAGAAGACATTACATTTGAAGGAAAACCATTGAAAATATACTGTGAGAATTTCAAGAAGATGGCAGTCTAAATATGGTTGAATAACGAAAATACACTGGAAATACTGCTGTGTAATATTTAGAAGGAGTTCTAAGTTTAAGGTAGCTACTTTAAGGTAGTGACATTAGTAATCAGACTGCAATAGATGGTTCCCCCAGATGCTAATACTGGGTCATAGGAGTTAATTAGTGGGTAAAGCCATGTAGCATACAAGCCTGATAACTTTAACTTGCTCTGTGCATTCCAAAGTAGGAGAGAACTGACTTCTGAAGGCTGACTCCAGATACATAACCTGTCACATGTCTACATTCAATACACAGATACCATACACAAATAGACACACAAATAATAAATAATGATTGATGGATAGAAATAGATAAATAGATATGATAGATAGATGATAGATAGGTGATAGATGATAGATAGATAGATAGATAGATAGATAGATAGATAGATAGATAGGTGATAGATGATAGATAGATAGATAGATAGATAGATAGATAGACAGATAGAAAGATAGATAGAAAGATAGATGATATAGCCTATTTTAGTATGTCCATCATCTATCTCTGCACCATCTAAAGTTTGATAGGAATATTAAACTTCAACTATTTTTAAATATGAAGAAATGAGAAAGAAAATAATAAATATCAAACATACAAAATTATCTCCACTCATTATATCATTCCACAGAGTATAAGAGTAGTAGAGGCCAGTGCACAATACATAAAAGGTATTAAAAACACGCTGAGATCAAGAATGTCCTGGTAGGCAGACATAGCGGTGCATGCCTTTAATCCCATCATCAGGAGGCAGAGGTTAATGGATCTCTGAGTTCTAATCCAGGCAAGTCTACAGAGAGAGAGAGAGTTCCAAGACAGTCAAGGCAGTACTGAGAAATCCTGTCTTGATAAAAATAAAACAAAGCAAAACAAAACAAGAGTGAACCTAAAATTTACCGGAAATTAAATATAAAACCTGGCTTAAGAAATCAAAGTAATCTTTGTTGGATCTTTGTGTGGCTTTGGTATCAGCGTAATTGTGGCTTCATAGAAGGAATTGGGTAGTGTTCCTTCTGTTTCTATTTTGTGGAATAGTTTGAAGAGTATTGGTGTTAACTCTTCTTTGAAGGTCTGGTAGAATTCTGCACTGAAGCCATCTGGTCCTGTGCTTTTTTTGGTTGGAAGACTTTCTATGACTCCTTCTATTTCTTTAGGCATTATGGGACTGTTTAGATGGTCTAGTTGGTCCTGATTTAATTTTGGTATTTGGTATCTGTCAAGGAAATTGTCCATTTCCTCCAGATTCTCCAGTTGTGTTGAGTATAGGCTCTGGTAGTAGGATCTGATGATTTTTTGGATTTCCTCAGTTTCCGTTGTTATATCACCCTTTTCATTTCTAAGTTTGTTAATTTGGATACTTTCTCTGTGCCCTTTGGTCAGTCTGGCTAAGGGTTTATCTATCTTGTTGATTTTCTCAAAGAACCAGCTCCTGGTATTGTTGATTTTTTGTATGGTTCTCTTTGTTTCTACTTGATTGATTTCGGCCCTGAGTTTGATGATTTCCTGCCTTCTACTCCTCCTGGGCGAAATAGCTTCTTTTTGTTCTAAGGCTTTCAGGTGTGTCATTAAGCTGGTAATGTATGCTCTCTCCATTTTCTTTTTGGAGGCACTCAGGGCTATGAGTTTTCCTCTTAGCACTGCTTTCATTGTGTCCCATAGATTTGGGTATGTTGTGTTTTCATTTTCATTGTGTTCTAAAAAGTCTTTAATTTCTTTCTTTATTTCTTCCTTGACCAAGGTATCATTGAGTAGAGTATTGTTCAGTTTCCACGTGTATGTGGGCTTTCTGTTGTTTCTGTTGCTATTGAAGACCACTTTTACTCCATAGTGATCAGATAGGAGGCATGGGATTAGTTCGATCTTCTTATATTTGTTGAGGTCTGTCTTGTGACCAATTATATGGTCGATTTTGGAGAAGGTACCATGAGGTGCTGAGAAAAAGGTATATTCTTTTGTTTTAGGATAGAATGTTCTATATATATCTGTTAAATCTAATTGGTCCAAAGCTTCAATTAGTTTCCCTTATGAACATCGATGCAAAAATACTCAATAAAATTCTTGCCAACCGAATCCAAGAACACATCAAAACAATCATCCACCATGATCAAGTAGGCTTTATCCCGGGAATGCAGGGTTGGTTCAATATACGGAAATCCATCAATACAATCCACTACATAAACAAACTCAAAGAACAAAACCACATGGTCATTTCATTGGATGCTGAAAAAGCATTTGACAAAATTCAGCATCCCTTCATGCTTAAAGTCTTAGAGAGAACAGGAATTCAAGGCCCATACCTAAACATAGTAAAAGCAATATACAGCAAACCGGTAGCCAGCATCAAACTAAATGGAGAGAAACTTGAAGCAATCCCACTGAAATCAGGGACCAGACAAGGCTGCCCCCTTTCTCCTTATCTTTTCAATATTGTACTTGAGGTACTAGCTCGGGCAATTGGACAACATAAGGAGGTCAAAGGGATACAAATTGGAAAGGAAGAAGTCAAACTATCATTATTTGCAGACGACATGATCGTCTACCTAAGTGACCCAAAGAACTCCACTAGAGAGCTCCTACAGCTGATAAACAACTTCAGCAAAGTGGCAGGTTATAAAATCAACTCAAGCAAATCAGTGGCCTTCCTATACTCAAAGGATAAGCAGGCTGAGAAAGAAATTAGGGAAATGACCCCCTTCACAATAGCCACAAACAGTATAAAGTATCTTGGGGTGACTCTTACCAAACATGTGAAAGATCTGTATGACAAGAACTTCAAGACTCTGAAGAAGGAAATGGAAGAAGACCTCAAAAAATTGGAAAACCTCCCATGCTCATGGATCGGTAGAATCAATATAGTTAAAATGGCCATTTTGCCTAAAGCACTATACAGATTCAATGCAATACCCATCAAAATCCCAACTCAATTCTTCACAGAGTTAGAAAGAGCAATTATCAAATTCATCTGGAACAACAAAAAACCCAGGATAGCTAAAACTATTCTCAGCAACAAAAGAAAATCTGGGGGAATCAGTATCCCTGACCTCAAGCAATACTACAGAGCAATAGTGTTAAAAACTGCATGGTATTGGTACAGTGACAGGCAGGAGGATCAATGGAACAGGATTGAAGATCCAGAAATGAACCCACACACCTATGGCCACTTGATCCTCGACAAAGAGGCTGAAAACATCCAATGGAAAAAAGATAGCCTTTTCAACAAATGGTGCTGGTTCAACTGGAGGTCAGCATGCAGAAGAATGCGAATTGATCCATCCTTATCTCCTTGTACTAAGCTCAAATCCAAATGGATCAAGGACCTCCACATAAAGCCAGACACTCTGAAGCTAATAGAAAAGAAATTGGGGAAGACCCTTGAGGACATCGGTACAGGGAGAAAGTTTCTGAACAGAACACCAAGAGCGTATGCTCTAAGAGCAAGAATTGACAAATGGGACCTCATAAAATTACAAAGTTTCTGTAAGGCAAAGGACACCATCAAGAGGACAAATCGGCAACCAACAAATTGGGAAAAGATCTTCACCAATCCTACATCAGATAGAGGGCTAATATCCAATATATATAAAGAACTCAAGAAGTTAGACTCCAGAAAACCAAACAACCCTATTAAAAAATGGGGTACAGAGTTAAACAAAGAATTCTCACCTGAAGAACTTCGGATGGCGGAGAAACATCTTAAAAAATGCTCAACTTCATTAGTCATTAGGGAAATGCAAATCAAAACAACCCTAAGATTTCATCTTATACCAGTCAGAATGGCTAAGATTAAAAATTCAGGAGACAGCAGGTGTTGGAGAGGGTGTGGACAAAGAGGAACACTCCTCCACTGCTGGTGGGGTTGCAAATTGGTACAACCACTCTGGAAATCAGTCTGGCGGTTCCTCCAAAAACTGGGTACCTTACTTCCAGAAGATCCTGCTATACCATTCCTGGGCATATACCCAGAAGACTCCCCACCATGTAATAAGGATACATGTTCTACTATGTTCATAGCAGCCCTATTTGTAATTGCCAGATGCTGGAAAGAACCCAGGTATCCCTCAACAGAAGAGTGGATGCAAAAAATGTGGTATATCTACACAATGGAGTACTATTCAGCCATTAGAAACAATGAATTCATGAAATTCTTAGGCAAATGGATGGAGCTAGAGAATATCATACTAAGTGAGGTAACCCAGACTCAAAAGGTGAATCGTGGTATGCACTCACTAATAAGTGGATATTAACCTAGAAAACTGGAATACCCAAAACATAATCCACACATCAAATGAGGTACAAGAAGAAAGGAGGAGTGGCCCCTGGTTCTGGAAAGACTCAGTGAAACAGTATTCAGCAAAACCAGAACGGGGAAGTGGGAAGGGGTGGGTGGGAGGACAGGGGAAGAGAAGGGGGTTTGCGGGACTTTCGGGGAGTGGGGGGGCTAGAAAAGGGGAAATCATTTGAAATGTAAATAAATTATATCGAATAAAAAAAAACAAAAAACAAAAAACAAAAAAAAAAGAAATCAAAGTAATCAATATTGTGACATATTCTTTTAAAAATACTATAATTTTAGACAAAGTTCAAAAGCCCATTTATTACAGTAGGAAGAATTGAGGTCAATTACATGAGAAAGAAAATTGAAATGGCCTCAGGTATTTCTTTCCAATTCCTGTTTTAGTGTCAAAAGAAAATGGGAAAATGCATTTACGATCCTCTTAAAGTATGATCTATGCAACTGCCTTTGAAGTATAAAGTTATAAACTGCAACGAGAAGTCGTAAGAGCTGGTGACACATTCCCATGAGGACTTCTTGATATTGCTAAAAAGGGTGCTTACAGGAGAATGTAGCTAGGCTGACTATTGCCCAGGTAAAAATAATGCATCACGGAGAGCAGGACAAAGCAACCATTTAACTCATTTTAAATACAATTTCACTCTTAAATCGCATCTGATATCAAGTGTATGATCCATCCTCTTTCTCTTTCTATTTATCTACAGTATTATCTCTGTTTTATTTCATATTTTTTGACAATCAATGTTTTGAAAAGCAAGTCAGTTTCAATACATGAAAAATAGAATTTATAATATTATTAGAGAGAGAGGTCCAGGGGCAGTTTTTGAAGCAAAACCACAACATGTCTGTTTGCCAAAATTATATTGTGGCTCAATATCTGCCTCCATATAGCAGCAATAGAGAAAGGCAGTTTGAACATTTTTGAAGTAGGAGAAAATGTCTTATAGATCAAAAATAAGAGTGCTGCTTTTGAAAATATAAATTTTAACTCTGAAATAGCTCTATTTGCAATGTATTTAAAGCCCATGGGAACATGAAGCAGCAACTTACAGTATCTTTGCATATTTAACATAACACATACATTTTAGTACATTCTAGAATTGGAAATTCTTTGAAAATATTTACAACCATATATTTTGCATATCTAAGAAACAAAATATTCCACAAAATTTGCATCCTTTTAATATTTATAATTATATAAATTATACAAATCTCCATATTTGTCCTATCCTCAAATTGCATATTATTTTGAACTTATTGATATATATGTGTTGTAAATTATAGTTAATTTCCTTTGAGGATGTGTTAAAACACTTTAAAGATTTATTTATTTTTACTTTATGTGTATTCTTTTTTAATTGTAAATATGTTTGCTCACCATATGTGTGCAGTGTCTACAGCAGGAAGAAGAAGGCATTGGATTTCCTGAAATTGAAGTTTTAAACAACTGTAAATCGCTATGTGGCTGATGGGAATAGAATCAGAGTTTTCTGGAGAGGAGCCAGTACTCTCAACCATCAAGCTTTCTCTTCAGCCCTCTGTCAAATTATCTTTTTTCATCTTTGCTTATTTGATGTATAACACTCAAACAAATCTCAATTACTTGAAAGTTGCAAACTTGAAAGGCACTATCTGTAAAAGTAATTTAATTTTCTACCTAAAATTAATAATTTGGAAAGGTGGTAACTTGTAAACTATTTTGATAGAACTTGCAAAATATATGATAGAACACTTTGATGATAATTGTGAAAAGGCCATTTAAATACCTTAAATACTTTGAAACTTGAAATTCCATTTTAAAACATGGTTTCTGTAATATGGCTTACAAGTACATGCATTATTTACTTTATCAAAATGCTTTTGGAGAGGACCTACACTGGAAATGCTTAGGGTCTCTGTGGACAGCTTTCAAATGAAAGAGCATGGCAGTTGGAAAATTATCAAATACATTCATTTAAAGACACTATAAGTTCACATGCACGCATGCACACACACACACACACCTGCACACACACACACACACACACACACACGTATGCACACACACACACACCCGCACACGCATGCACACACACACACACACACACACAAATTCATGCAAATTAGTAGGCATTTTATTCCAGAAAATATCCTGACACTGAGTGAGGACAGTCTGAGGGATCATTCCTCTGTCATTAATGACGTTCAACTTCACATGCTTGTGCGTGTCCTAGAGAGTGAGCGCCCCAGTTCTCCAGTCAAATAGTGGTTCTGGACAATCAGGGAAGGACAGTGTAGTGGCTTGAGTTCTCATGCTAATTATGTTGCACAAAAACCTGTTTGCACTGTGCAAGGAGAACTAAAGGAAGTCTGTCCCCAGTCGGTTTTTGACTAGTCAATAAAGTTACCTGCATCCAATGGCTGAGCAGGGAAACAGGCAGGACTTTTAGGATTTCCTGGAAGGGACTAAGAAAGAGGAAGAGGAGATTCAGCCATGGTGAGGGCTTAGTAGAAGGACCACTGGAAAGATACAAGACCTAGAGACAGCTTACATGTAGGTTAGAGGGGGAAAGCAGCCCCAAGAGGGCTGCCCAGCAGGATACAGGGCAGCAAAGATGAAATATAGATTTAGTAAATATTAACTCAGGAATAATGGGGCGGTAGAAAGAAGCAGGTGCCTCAAAATATACAGCAGATTAAGCCAAATACTGCAGCAGACATCAATGAGTCTGAACTCACATTGTTGCTAACCATGAGAAGTAGAGTACTCAAGAATTCACAGAAAGATTTGAAAGCTCTTTCTGACACAGTCAAAGAGCTCCATCAGTTTGAAACTCTCTTCCTCCCAGCATGAGGCTAGTGTGCACACTGCTGCAAGTGTGGGACAGAGATGGATGACTTTGCATCAGAGAACAAAATTAATCCAACCTTGCATAATACTTCTTCATGGGATATGCTTTCAATTCAGACATGAACTCAATGGCAAAGTCCCACTGACCAATTAAGCATGCCCTCTGAAAAATTAAAGACTGTGCACTAAGGAAGACTAATCCACAAGAAATCAATACACAGCCAGGATAAAAAGAAAAATATAATAACATTAACAAAAACAGCAAACAGTGTTGTGTTTAACTCTATGTAATTACTATATGTGATTCAGTAAAAAGTCAAGACCCAGATTAAAAGAATAAAAGGACCTAATTGAGGAGGCAGTATAATATAATGTTTTTAAACATATGAATATATGAAAAGTACACATATACATGAGAGGCTGCAAGTGGAAGAAGACTGGGGTCCAAAGAATTGGTGACCCGTATGTGTTATCCTGTAATGCTCAGTCTCAAAAAAGGAAGTCAAATTTTCTAGCAACAAAAAATAAAATGGGCATTAAAATAAAAAGAATGTCCCTAAGGGTGAGAATACAACCAATAAGCTATTAGACAATATCTCCAATAATTTATAAGTTTAGCACTTCCTATTGTAGACTTTTAATCACCTGTGGTTACTAAGTTTAACCCACTTCCCAAATAATTAAATAAAGTGATGATAAACTATATCAACTACAGAATACAATATAAGATACAAATCACTTAAAAATAATCAAGTCAAAAGTCTGGAGGTTCTTTGCTGATATTTGTACAGCATATGAACTGAAATTATACTTTGGATCTGCGAAGGAAAATTAAAGCACTAGTAAAATTAAACTCACCGGTATGTTACATTTTTTTAATGTAACCATCAGAAGGTTTTGGATGTCTCACATATATCTCTCTGGCACTGATCTGGGGCTAAGCTAGCCTCTGAACATTCTTTGTCTCTTTAACAAAGTATTTGAAAACTTCCTAAAATTCAAAATGCCCTTCCAAGTACTAGTTTTTGACACATGCTCAATATAAGCATCAAATTCTTTTCTTCATTTGCTCTAAAATAAGGATAACAAGAACTATAATAAGGAAAAGTTAACAATGAAGAAACGGGAGCAGAGAGGCAGAGAGATCTGAAGAAGAGGCAGCAAGAAGACAGACGAAACACCCTAACAAACAGTCGAATAAATGCAAATTTTGCCTGTGTGCAAAATTCTTCACTTTTATTGTTGGTTTTATTGTTTCAGCCTTATGTTCAAAGTACAGAGTATCCAATGTGAAATGCTATGGTAACCACGATAAAAAGATATGCAAGTTGTTAAACTCACTTGCCAAGAATACAGTTGTTAGCTAAGTAACATTTGGGGTTTCTAATTACAAATTTAAAACAAAGAAAAATCCCAGTGTCCTTACATACAAGTACTATGTGCAATGAATGTACAAAAGAACATTTCTTAAATAGTTACAAAAGAATACAGAAGGTATTGGGATTTCTTTGAGTTACAGTACCTTTTATTACATTGGATCTTAAAACTGACCAAAAAAATGTGAACTAGTTTTGGAGGAAAGAGCACCTTAATTTTCATAATACATAACAGATACAAATTTTTAGAATTGTTTTATTTAACTTACCACCATAATAAGCATTTTGAGGGTCCAAGTTCAAGATATGCAATATTTCACTTTAAAACATGTGTATTTAAATCCAGATGAGAATCTTTGCATTGTAAAACATAAAATTCTATCAACTCTTTTGATTAGCACTGGTGCTATGACTAACTACAATACCCTTTTTCCAGACACAGTAGAGCAGCAGCGTATAAGAACTCACTGTAGTCATGGCAGCATGCCTAAGACCTGTGAAGACTCAAACCAGAGCAAACTACAAAATGAAGAGGGGAAAGAGGCACTTGTAATACCTGAGATTCATATGTCAACCCCAAGTAACCAAGGATCAGGCAATTTCCTAGAATGCTGGAAAAGAATAAATCCAAATTGAAAAGTGTGGTGACCTATGGATTTTGTCCATATGATCCCCTGCAGCATGTGTCTCAGTGCCACTCAACAGGAAGTTCCAGAGAGTGGTCCTGATGAAAGTCCACCCTTAATCAGGACTTAATAAAGCTTGCTTCAAATTTGTCTCAAATTGGTGGCATTAGTTTCTCTCTTGTGAATCTGAGAATGAAAGCAATAAGTTCCAACCTTAACCAAGAAGCTATTCCCAGTTGATAGCTGCTAGAGGATGGAGTAAGTTTGCCCAACAGAGTACATGCCCCCTGGTTAGGTGACCACAGTACAGTGGAAGGCTACACACCTGTGAATAAGTGGACAGCACAAATCTAACTTGAATAGTATAAACTTTATAAAGGACACAGTGCTGCTTGAGTCTGGAGGGAAACAGACTAAAAGGAGTTGAAGAGATGTAAACAAGATCAAAACATATTATTTGAAATTCTCAAAGAACTAATACATATCCATCCATTCTCTTAAAAGGATATAAAAGATTCAAGCAAACAGTGGAGGCTTTGTGTGAAAATAAAAGGGTACCCAGATTCTTCAGAGATTATGGAAATCCCTTATTTCTGGCATATAAATTAATCAGTATGAAAAGAGGAACCCTGGGGGTAGGATTGGTGGTGTTGATTAAGAATACAAAAGGCCAATTTTAATATACTAATACTGCCAATCCATGAGCATGGAAGATTTTTCCATTTTCTGAGGTCTTCTTCAATTTCCTTCTTCAGAGACCGAAGTTCTTGTCATATAGATCTTTCACTTGTTTGGTTAGAGCCACACCAATATACTTTATATTGTTTGTGGCTATTGTGAAGGGTGTCATTTCTCTAATTTCTTTCTCAGCCTGCTTATCCTTTGAGTATAGGAAGGCTACTGATTTGCTTGAGGTGATTATATAACCAGCCACTTTGCTGAAGTTGTTTATCAGCTGTAGGAGTTCTCTGATGGAGTTTTTTGGGGAGGTCACTTAAGTATCCTATCACATCATCTGCGAATAGTGATAGTCTGACTTCTTCCTTTCCAATTTGTATCCCTTTGGCCTCCTTATGTTGTCTAATTGCTCTAGCTAGAACTTCAAGTACTATATTGAATAAATATGTAAAGAGAGGGCAGCCTTGTGTAGTCCCTGATTTTAGTGGGATTGCTTCAAGTTTCTCTCCATTTAGTTTGATGTGGGCTAACGGTTTGTTGTATATTGCTTTTACTATGTTTAGGTATGGGCCTTGAATTCCTGTCCTTTCCAAGACTTTTAGCATGAAAGAATGCTGAATTTTGTCAAATGCTTTTCCAGCATCCAATGAAATGACCATGTGGTTTTTTTCTTTGAGTTTGTTTATGTAGTAGATTACATTGATGGATTTCCATGTATGGAAGCATCCCTGCATCCCTGGGATGAAGCCTACATGATCATGGTGAATGATCATTCTGCTGTGTTCTTGGATTCAGTTGGCAAGAATTTTATTGAGTATTTTTGCATTAGTATTCATTAGGGAAATTGTTCTGAAGTTCTCTTTCTTTGTTGGCAAAAGCAATATACAAATTCAATGCAATCCCCATCAAAATCCCAACTCAGTTCTTTATAGAGTTAGAAAAAGCAATTCTCAAATTCATCTGAAATAACAAAAAACCCAGGATAGCTAAAACTCTTCTCAACAACAAAAGAAATTCTGGGGGAATCAGTATCCCAGACCTCAAGCAATACTACATACAGAGCAATAGTGTTAAAAACTGCATGGTATTGGTACAATGACAGGGAGATAGATAATGTAATAGAACTGAAGGCCAAGAAATAAAACCCACACACCTATGGTCATCTGATCTTTAACAAAGGAGCTAAAACCATCCAGTGGAAAAAAGATAGCCTTTTCAACAAATGGTGCTGGTTCAACTGGAGGTCAGCATGCAGACGAATGCAAATCGATCCATTCTTATCTCCTTGTACAAAGCTCAACTCCAAGTGAATCAAGGACCTCCACATAAAACCAGACACACTGAAACTAATAGAAGAGAAACTGGGGAAGACCCTTGAGGACATGGGCACAGGAGAAAAGTTCCTGAACAGAACACCAATAGCTTATGCTCTAAGAAGAAGAACTGACAAATGGGACCTCATAAAATTACAAAGTTTCTGTAAGGCAAAGGACACTGTCAATCAGACAAACTGGCAACCAACAAATTGGGAAAAGATCTTCACCAATGCTACATCCGACAGAGGGCTAATATACAAGATATACAAAGAACTCAAGAAGGTAGACTTCAGAGAGCCAAATAACCCTATTAAAAAATGGAGTACAGAGCTAAACAGAATTTTCACGTGAAGAATTTTGAATGGCTGAGAAGCACCTTAAGAAATGTTCAACATCATTAATCATTAGGGAAATGCAAATCAAAACAACCCTGAGATTTCACCTGACACCAGTCAGAATGGCTAAGATTAAAAACTCAGGACACAGCAGACGTTGTAGAGGATGTGGAGAAAGAGGAACACTCCTCCACTGTTGGTGGGATTGCAAGCTGGTACAACCACTCTGGAAATCAGTCTGGTGGTTCCTCAGAAAACTGGGCATGACACTTCCAGAGGATCCTGTTATACCACTCCTGGGCATATACCCAGAAGACTCCCAAGCATGCAATAAGGACACATGCTCTACTATGTTCATAGCAGCCTTATTTATTTATTTTATTTTTTTATTATTCGATACATTTTTTATTTACATTTCAAATGATTTCCCCTTTTACGGCCCCCACTCCCCGAAAGTCCCATAAGCCCCCTTTCCTCCCCCTTTTCTTCCATCCTCCCCTTCCCACTTCCCTGTTCTGGTTTTGCCCTATACTGCTACACTGAGTCTTTCCGGAACAAGAGTCCACTCCTCCGTTCTTCTTGTACCTCATTTGATGTGTGATTATGTTTTGGGTATTCCAATTTTCTAGGTTAATAACCACTTATTAGTGAGTGCATACCATGATTGATCTTTTGAGACTGTGTTACCTCACTTAGTATGATGTTCTCCAGCTCCATCCATTTGCCTAAGAATTTCATGAATTCATTGTTTCTAATGGCTGAATACTACTCCATTGTGTATATATATAATCACATTTTTTGCACCCATTCTTCTGTTGAGAGATACCTGGGTTCTTTCCAGCTTCTGGCTATTATAAATAGGGCTGCTATGAACATAGTGGAGCATGTATCCTTATTACATGCTGGGGAATCCTCTGGGTGTATGCCCAGTAGCGGTATAGCAGGATCTTCCGAAAGTAGCAGCCTTATTTATAATAGCCAGAAGCTAGAAAGAACCCAGATGTCCCTCAATGGAGGAATGGATACAGAAAATGTGGTATATTTACACAATGGAATACTACTCAGCAATTAAAAACAATGAATTCATGAAATTTTTAGGCAAATGGTTGGAACTGGAAAATAGCACCCTAAATGAGGTAACCCAATCACAAAATAACACACATCAATTGCAGTCACTGATAAGTGAATATTAATTAGCCCAGAAGCTCTGAATGCTCAAGACACAATTAACATATCAAATGATTCCCAAGAAGAAGGAAGGAGAAGGCCCTGGTCCTGGAAAGGCTTGATGTAGCATTGTAGGGGGTTACCAGGACAGAGAAATGGAAGGGGGTGATTGGGGAATGGCAGAGGGAAGAGGTCTTATGGGACGTATGGGGAGGGAGGAACTGGGAAAGGGGAAATCATTTGGAATGTAAACAAAGAATGTAGAAAAAAAGAATACAAAAGGCCTGAGTTTGTTTCCAGCACCCAGGCTACAGGCTTATACTCTCCTGTAACTCTAGGTCCAAGAAATCTGACTCCCTTGTTGCTTTTGCAAGAATCACCACACAGCAGGCTCTCACATAGCCTCACAGGAGAAAAATAAAGAAAATCTTTTTTTAAAGGGCAGGTGCAGAGCACTAGACGTTATTCTCTTCCCATAAGAACAGTAGGTGTAGTCATTTGTCCATGTTATGTCTCTGACCAAAGAAAGTAATAAAATTCTCTGATCTTCAGGGTTAGGGAAATAGTCATATAGTCAAAGGGCATCATACTATGCCCCAAATATTAGAAAACTAAAGTAGATGCTTCTTTAGGCATTTATAAAGAGGAAAGATGACTAGAAATTTGGAAATATCTATAAGTTGGAAACATACAGCTACATGCAGCTATGTTGAGTCAAGGGTCAGAGTTGGGACTAAGGCTACAGTTATTGCAGAGTCCTTTCAGGGGGAGAAACACTATTGAACACCGTTGATTGTTAATAATAAAAGTTGGCTGAATGTCTATGGTATGGCTATTGGACTCGTGTTCCCCATACTCCCTGTTGAATTCATAGCCTAAGGGGAGGAAAAAGCTGTTCACAGCTACCATCCCAGTTATTCTGAGGTTGATTCATCTTCTTTCAACCGTGAATTTTTTTCTTCTTGAGATCTCAGTTACTTATAATAAATTCCAGTTCAAAATACAAAGGGAAAACTTTCTGAAATAGAGTAATTGTACAATAAGTATTTTGTTAGTAATTGCTATTTATGTTAATGTAAGCAGTAAATTAAATTTAATTATACACATATATATATACATATATACATGTATACATATATATACATATATACATTTATATATACATATAGACATATATACATATATACATGTGTATATATATACATATATATATGTGTGTGTGTGTATATATATATATATATGTATATATACATATATATATATATGGAACTCTTGGAACATGTGTCCTGTGAATGAGAGATGAGGCTTCATGTATGCAATCAAGATCAACATAAATTTAGTACAAATGTGTATCCTATCCTTCAGCCCATTTTCCAGCAAACCTCTTTTAATTCTTGACATCTTTTTCACAAATGTGGTTTGCTTGTTAGTTAGTTAGTTAGTTAGTTAGTTAGTTAGTTAGTTAGTTAGTTAGTTAGTTTGTTTGTTTTTTCACTCTGTAGTTCTATAAACTTTAACTTTTTTGGTCCAATTCAATAAACAACTATGGAATGTGAACAAAAACACAAAGAAAACCCATAACACTCCCCGGTGAACACCTGAAACAGTGATCTGTCCCAATAGGGTCTGGGGGCTTTTGTCTTCTTTCTGAATCACTAAGTCATCTCAAGTTATATGACACTGAAATTACTATACTCTTCAGGCTTTTGTGTCTCTGTTGATGATGATCACTTTGCCTAAGCCACAATTCCTTATTTATAAAATGTTCCATAACTCTAATAAGTTCAGTAATTTCAATCCCATAAGAAAATATGACTTAGAGCAATTCAATACAATTGATGCAGGGGGTATAATATTGTATTTGTTTGTTGTGTTTTTGTTTTTCTTAACTTGACACAAGCTAAAATTGTCTGGGAATAGGAACCTTGATTAAGAAAATGTCTCCATCATATTGTAGGAAATTCTGTTTTATTAATGATTGATGTGCTGGGAAGGACCAGACAGCTATAAGTGGTATGAACCCTGGCAAGGTGGTCCTGGGTTGTGTAAGAAAGCAGCTATGGAGAACAAGCAATGAAATATTATTCCTACATGGCCTGTGCTTCAGTTCCTGCCTCCTGATTTCTGTCCTGGATTCCTGACTTAGCTTCCTTCAATGTACTATGTACAGGGATATGTAAGTCAAATAAACTCTTTCCTCCCCACATTTCATTTGTCATAGTCTTCGTCACATAAATAGAAACTAAACTAAGACAGAATTTGGATCAGAATGATGGGTGCTTGCGGTGACAGACACAGATAAGTGGGGAAGGACTGTGGTGGCAATAGAACTTTGGACTAGAAAATCCATTGAGTGCTCAGAGCCCAGAGGGCTCTCCTGTGAAACCTTACAGGATAAGAATGTTGAGAGCCATGCACAAAATGAAGGCCTGGGTTGTGGAGTTTCCAAGGAATGCAAAGACTGTACTGGGTCATTTGTGTGATATTTTGTATTAAAATTCAGTGGTGACTGCTCAGCTGAAGTGAAATATTCAACTTTTGCTTGTGATTAACAAGGCATCAGGACAGCTAAAGTGAACCTTTTGCTTTTCTGGAAGGTTTGATATTAATAAAGTGGAATTGAGAACTTATCAGTGATTAAGAAGAGACCAACATGAGCAGCAGCGGCTGGTCCAGAGGAAGAGCCATCAGCAGTGGAACCAAGGTGACATGGTCCAGGCAGACCCTGCGCCCACTACCACTGACTTTCGCTGGCCAGCCAGGCTGCAAGCTGCAGCAGAATTACAGCGCCTTTCACCCCACAGAGGCCACATCAGAAATCTGCCTACCGGGAGATCTGCGGCGGCGGCGGCGGCGGCGGCGGCGGCGGCGGCAGCAGCGGCAGCAGTGGCTGCTCCAGCTGAAGGGCCATCAGCAGTGGAACCAAGGCGTCACAGGGACCAGTTAGGCCCTGCGCCCACGACCACTGACCTTCGCTGACCAGCCGGACAGCAAGCAGCTGCAGTTGTGCGGCACCTTTCCTGCACGGAGGCCACTTCAGAACTCGGCCTCCCACCAGTCAGGAGAGGAGGATCCATCTTGGTTCCTTACTCCAGGAATCGGACAGACTGAGGTACACAAACATAATCCGAGGCCAACACCGCGGTGGTCTGAGCCCGACGGGCGTTGGCCTGCACCCAGGCCCTGGGCGGGTCGGGGGGCCATCGGGGTGCCAACCCAACCAGGAGGTTTTTTGCCCAGGCCTGCGAGCGCGCCGCCGCCATCTTGCCTGCAGGACAACAGAGAGCTCAGGCGGGCAGACCTGTAACAGGCATAGCCTAGGGCTAACAAAGCGGGGGTCCAGGCCCCAAAAGGCACAGGACTGACCCCAAGAACTGGGCGGCTTGGTGGGCCATCTGTGAGTCAACCCGCCCAGGTGATTGTTAGCAAAGCAGACTCTCCCGGCGCTTTCAGGGAGCGCGGGCGCACACGCCCGCCATCCTAGTCACCTGGCAAACCCAATTAACAGTCAAAGCCTTAGGGGAACTTTGCTCGGACCTTGGCCTCCCAGGCTTTTGCCTGGACTCAGGGACTGGGCGGCCAGGCTAACCTTGTGTGCGATAGCCCGGTTGGCAGTTCGGCTGCCCAGCGGAGTGAGCGGAACTCAGGGGAGGTCACACTAGCATACACCGTCGGCACTCCCTGGGAGTGCACACGGGCTCCATCTGCTCCACAGACACAATCTGGGGCAAGGCCTCAGGCAGAAGCCCTTAGCTCTACTCTCTCCGCTTCCGGATCCAGATCAGTCTGGGCGGCAGCATTACATCTCCAAGTCCTGCAAGTGGCTAGCTGGGCTTCCGGGCGGCCAGCTGGGAGAAGTCAGTGTGCTCCAGTGAATCCAGCGGGCCCCAGCGGGAGCCTTCGGGTGCCTGCTTTGGGATCTGAACAGCCTGGGCAGCAGCACACTGTCTACAAGCAGTGCAGGAGGTAAGCTGTGCACCAGAGGCCAACTGGGAAGGGGCAGCTTGCACTGGTGAGTCCAGCACTGACAAGACCAAGTAACACCAGTGAGAGCTAGATGGCAAAAGGCAAACGCAGGAACGTCACTAACAGAAATCAAGGCAATATGGCAACATCTGAACCCAATTCTCCTCTACCAACATGTCCTGGATACCCCATCACACCAGTAAAACAAGATTTGGATTTAAAATCACTGGTCATGATGCTGGTACAGGAACACATGAAGGTCATACATAAAGAAATTCAGGAGACAATGGATCAAAAGGTAGAAGCCCTTGCAAGGGAAACACAAAAATCATTGAAAGAAATCCAGGAGAATACAAAAGCCAACAAGGAGGAAATGCAAAAAACACTTAAAGAAATACAGGAGAACTTTGCTCAACAGGTTGAGGTCATGAAAGACGAAACACAAAAATCTCTTAAAGAAATACAGGAGAACTTTGGTCAACAGGCTGAGCTCATGAAAGAGAAAACACAAAAATCTCTTAAAGAATTACAGGAAAACACAAACATGCAAGTGAAGGAGCTAAGCAAAACCATCCAGGATCTAAAATCAGAAGTAGAAACAACTAAGAAAACTCAAAGGGAGACAACTTTGGAGATAGAAAGCCTTGGGAAGAAATCAGGGGACAGAGATACAAATATCAACAACAGAATACAAGAGATAGAAGAAAGAATCTCAGATGCTGAAGATTCCATAGAAACCATGGACTCAACAGTTAAAGAAAATGCAAAATGCAAAAAGCTTGTAACCCAAAATATCCAGGAAATCCAGGACACAATGAGAAGACCAAACCTAAGGATTATAGGCATAGAGGAGAGTGAAGATTTACAACTTAAAGGGCCAGCAAATATCTTCAATAAAATTATGGAAGAAAACTTCCCTAACCTAAAGAGAGAGATGCCCATGAATATACAAGAAGCCTACAGAACTCCAAACAGACTGGACCAGAACAGAAATACTTCCCGTCACATAATAATCAAAACACCAAATGTTCTAAACAAAGAAAGAATACTAAAGGCAGTAAGAGAAAAAGGCCAAGTAACATATAAAGGAAGACCTATCAGAATCACAGCAGACTTTTCACCTGAGACTATGAAGGCTAGAAGGTCCTGGGCAGATCTCATGCAGACTCTAAGAGAACACAAATGCCAACCAAAACTACTATATCCAGCAAAACTCTCAATCACCATAGATGGAGAAACTAAGATATTTCATGACAAAACCAAGTTTACCCAATATCTATCCACAAACCCGGCCCTAAAAAGGATAATAGGAGGACAACACCAATACAAGGAGGGAAACTTCACCCTGGAAAAAGCAAGATAGTAACCTTTCATCAAACCCAAAAGAAGTTAAGCATTCAAATCTAAAAAATAACGTCAAAAATGATAGGAAGTAACAATCACTATTCCTTAATATCTCTTAACATCAATGGACTTAATGCCCCAATAAAAAGACACAGACTAACTGACTGGATACGTAAACAGGACCCTACATTTTGCTGCTTACAGGAAACACACCTCAGGGTCAAAGACAAACACTACCTTAGAGTAAAAGGCTGGAAGACAATTTTACAAGCAAATGGTCTCAGGAAACAAGCTGGAGTAGCCATTTTAATATCAGATAAAATTGACTTTCAACCCAAAGTCATCAAAAGAGACCCTGAGGGACACTTCTTGCTGGTCAAAGGAAAAATACAAAAAGAAGAACAGACAATCCTGAACATCTATGCCCCAAATGTAAGGGCACCCTCTTTTGTAAAAGAAACTTTATTAAAACTAAAAGCACACATTGCACCTAACACAATAATTGTGGGTGACTTCAACACTGCACTTTCCTCAATGGACCGATCAGGAAAACAGAAACTAAACAGGGACACAATGAAACTAATTGAAGCTTTGGACCAATTAGATTTAACAGATATATATAGAACATTCTATCCTAAAACAAAAGAATATACCTTTTTCTCAGCACCTCATGGTACCTTCTCCAAAATCGACCATATAATTGGTCACAAGACAGACCTCAACAAATATAAGAAGATCGAACTAATCCCATGCCTCCTATCTGATCACTATGGAGTAAAAGTGGTCTTCAATAGCAACAGAAACAACAGAAAGCCCACATACACGTGGAAACTGAACAATACTCTACTCAATGATACCTTGGTCAAGGAAGAAATAAAGAAAGAAATTAAAGACTTTTTAGAACACAATGAAAATGAAAACACAACATACCCAAATCTATGGGACACAATGAAAGCAGTGCTAAGAGGAAAACTCATAGCCCTGAGTGCCTCCAAAAAGAAAATGGAGAGAGCATACATTACCAGCTTAATGACACACCTGAAAGCCCTGGAACAAAAAGAAGCTATTTCGCCCAGGAGGAGTAGAAGGCAGGAAATCATCAAACTCAGGGCCGAAATCAATCAAGTAGAAACAAAGAGAACCATACAAAAAATCAACAATACCAGGAGCTGGTTCTTTGAGAAAATCAACAAGATAGATAAACCCTTAGCCAGAATGACCAAAGGGCACAGAGAAAGTATCCAAATTAAGAAACTTAGAAATGAAAAGGGAGATATAACAACGGAAACTGAGGAAATCCAAAAAATCATCAGATCCTACTACAAGAGCCTATACTCAACACAACTGGAGAATCTGGAGGAAATGGACAATTTCCTTGACAGATACCAAATACCAAAATTAAATCAGGACCAACTAGACCATCTAAACAGTCCCATAATGCCTAAAGAAATAGAAGGAGTCATAGAAAGTCTTCCAACCAAAAAAAGCACAGGACCAGATGGCTTCAGTGCAGAATTTTACCAGACCTTCAAAGAAGAGTTAACACCAATACTCTTCAAACTATTCCACAAAATAGAAACAGAAGGAACACTACCCAATTCCTTCTACGAAGCCACAATTACGCTGATACCAAAGCCACACAAAGATCCAACAAAGAAAGAGAACTTCAGACCAATTTCCCTTATGAACATCGATGCAAAAATACTCAATAAAATTCTTGCCAACCGAATCCAAGAACACATCAAAACGATCATCCACCATGATCAAGTAGGCTTTATCCCGGGAATGCAGGGTTGGTTCAATATACGGAAATCCATCAATACAATCCACTACATAAACACACTCAAAGAACAAAACCACATGGTCATTTCATTGGATGCTGAAAAAGCATTTGACAAAATTCAGCATCCCTTCATGCTTAAAGTCTTGGAGAGAACAGGAATTCAAGGCCCATACCTAAACATAGTAAAAGCAATATACAGCAAACCGGTAGCCAGCATCAAACTAAATGGAGAGAAACTTGAAGCAATCCCACTGAAATCAGGGACCAGACAAGGCTGCCCCCTTTCTCCTTATCTTTTCAATATTGTACTTGAGGTACTAGCTCGGGCAATTCGACAACA
The DNA here is from genome assembly GCF_947179515.1 of Apodemus sylvaticus. Lineage (NCBI taxonomy): Eukaryota > Metazoa > Chordata > Mammalia > Rodentia > Muridae > Apodemus > Apodemus sylvaticus. The sequence continues at coordinate 12,244,949 of NC_067474.1, read as the reverse complement.
TAAGGAGGTCAAAGGGATACAAATTGGAAAGGAAGAAGTCAAACTATCATTATTTGCAGACGACATGATCGTCTACCTAAGTGACTCAAAGAACTCCACTAGAGAGCTCCTACAGCTGATAAACAACTTCAGCAAAGTGGCAGGTTATAAAATCAACTCAAGCAAATCAGTGGCCTTCCTATACTCAAAGGATAAGCAGGCTGAGAAAGAAATTAGGGAAATGACCCCCTTCACAATAGCCACAAACAGTATAAAGTATCTTGGGGTGACTCTTACCAAACATGTGAAAGATCTGTATGACAAGAACTTCAAGACTCTGAAGAAGGAAATGGAAGAAGACCTCAAAAAATGGGAAAACATCCCATGCTCATGGATCGGTAGAATCAATATAGTTAAAATGGCCATTTTGCCTAAAGCACTATACAGATTCAATGCAATACCCATCAAAATCCCAACTCAATTCTTCACAGAGCTAGAAAGAGCAATTATCAAATTCATCTGGAACAACAAAAAACCCAGGATAGCTAAAACTATTCTCAGCAACAAAAGGAAATCTGGGGGAATCAGTATCCCTGACCTCAAGCAATACTACAGAGCAATAGTGTTAAAAACTGCATGGTATTGGTACAGTGACAGACAGGAGGATCAATGGAACAGGATTGAAGATCCAGAAATGAACCCACACACCTATGGCCACTTGATCCTCGACAAAGAGGCTGAAAACATCCAATGGAAAAAAGATAGCCTTTTCAACAAATGGTGCTGGTTCAACTGGAGGTCAGCATGCAGAAGAATGCAAATTGATCCATCCTTGTCTCCTTGTACTAAGCTCAAATCCAAATGGATCAAGGACCTCCACATAAAGCCAGACACTCTGAAGCTAATAGAAAAAAAACTGGGGAAGACCCTTGAGGACATCGGTACAGGGAGAAAGTTTCTGAACAGAACACCAATAGCGTATGCTCTAAGAGCAAGAATTGACAAATGGGACCTCATAAAATTACAAAGTTTCTGTAAGGCAAAGGACACCATCAAGAGGACAAATCGGCAACCAACAAATTGGGAAAAGATCTTCACCAATCCTACATCAGATAGAGGGCTAATATCCAATATATATAAAGAACTCAAGAAGTTAGACTCCAGAAAACCAAACAACCCTATTAAAAAATGGGGTACAGAGTTAAACAAAGAATTCTCACCTGAAGAACTTCGGATGGCGGAGAAGCATCTTAAAAAATGCTCAACTTCATTAGTCATTAGGGAAATGCAAATCAAAACAACCCTAAGATTTCATCTTACACCAGTCAGAATGGCTAAGATTAAAAATTCAGGAGACAGCAGGTGTTGGAGAGGGTGTGGAGAAAGAGGAACACTCCTCCACTGCTGGTGGGGTTGCAAATTGGTACAACCACTCTGGAAATCAGTCTGGCGGTTCCTCCGAAAACTGGGCACCTTACTTCCAGAAGATCCTGCTATACCACTCCTGGGCATATACCCAGAAGACTCCCCACCATGTAATAAGGATACATGTTCTACTATGTTCATAGCAGCCCTATTTGTAATTGCCAGATGCTGGAAAGAACCCAGGTATCCCTCAACAGAAGAGTGGATGCAAAAAATGTGGTATATCTACACAATGGAGTACTATTCAGCCATTAGAAACAATGAATTCATGAAATTCTTAGGCAAATGGATGGAGCTAGAGAATATCATACTAAGTGAGGTAACCCAGACTCAAAAGGTGAATCATGGTATGCACTCACTAATAAGTGGATATTAACCTAGAAAACTGGAATACCCAAAACATAATCCACACATCAAATGAGGTACAAGAAGAAAGGAGGAGTGGCCCCTGGTTCTGGAAAGACTCAGTGAAACAGTATTCAGCAAAACCAGAACGGGGAAGTGGGAAGGGGTGGGTGGGAGGACAGGGGAAGAGAAGGGGGCTTGCGGGACTTTCGGGGAGTGGGGGGGCTAGAAAAGGGGAAATCATTTGAAATGTAAATAAATTATATCGAATAATAAAAAAAAAAAAAAAAAAGAAATCTGCCTACCGCCAGTCAGTTACGAGAGACTTGCCTCCATCTTGGTTCTCGGACACCAGAGAGATCAGACAGCCTGAAGTACACAAACATAACCGCAGGCCAACATCGCGGGGTCTAAGCCCAATGGGCATTGGCCTGCACCCAGGCCCTGGGCTGTTCAGAGACCATCGGTGTGCCAACCAGGCCAGGAGGTTGTTTGCCCAGCAGACTCTCCAAGCACTTTCAGGGAGAACACGCATGCCGCCATCCTGGGCACCTGACAGAACCGGTTAACACTCATAGCCTGAGGGGAACTTTTCTCAGACCTTGGCCTGCCAGGCTTTTGCCTAGACTTGGGGCCTAAGCAGCTAGGCTAACCTTGTGTGCACCAACCCGGTTGGGAGATCAGCTGCCCAGCAGAGTGATCATCACTCGGAAAAGGTATCGCAGCATACACCATCAGCACTCTCTGAAGGAGCAAACAGCACCATCTGGTTCAGAGACACAATCTGGGGCAAGGCACACTAGGGCTGCAAAGGCACCCAAGAGGAGGACAGCACATCAGCAATCTACGACAGGGGAAACCCAGCCATCCAGTGTTGCAGAAATAGCCCTAGAGCCTCACAGGAGGCTCAAATACCAGCCAGAGAACAAGATGGCAAAAGGCAAATGCAGGAACTCTACTAACAGAAATCTAGGAAATATGGCAGCGTCTGAACCAAACTCTCCAACATCAGCAAGTCACGGTTATGCCAACACACCAGAAAAACAAGATTTGGATTTAAAATCACTGGTCATGATGCTGCTAGAAGAACACAAAAAGGACATAAATGAATCCCTTAAAGAAATACAGTGGAACATGAATAAGCTAGAAACCAGTATAATGGAAACACAAAAATCACTTAAAGAAATTCAGGAGAATAAGGCTCAAGAGATAGAAGCCAATAAAGAACACACACACACACACACAAAACCATTAAAGAAATGCAGGAGAACTTGCGTCAAGAGGCACAAGTCATGAAAGAGGAAACACAAAAATCTCTTAAAGAATTACAGGAAAACACAAGCAAACAAATGATGGAACTGAGCAAAACCATCCTGGATCTAAAAACAGAAGAAGAAACAAATAAATCAGAAAAGGAGACAACTTTGGAGAAAGAAAACCTTGAGAAGAAATCAGGGGCCATAGATGCAAATATCAACAATAGAATACAAGAGATGGAAGAAAGAATCTCAAATGCCGAAGATGCCATGGAAACCATTGACTCAACAGTCAAAGAAAATGCAAAATGCAAAAAGCTTGTATCCCAGAACATCCAGGAAATCCAGGACACAATGAGAAGACCAAACCTAAGGATTATAGGTATAGATAAGAGTGAAGATTTACAACTGAAAGGGCCAGCAAATATCTTCAACAAAATTAAGGAAGAAAATGTTTTCAACTTAAAGAGAGAGATGCCTATGAATATGCAAGAAGCCTACAGAACTCCAAATAGACTGGACCTGAGCAGAAATACCTCCCATCACATAATAATGAAAACCCCAAATGCACTAAACAAAGAAAGAATATTAAAGGCAGTAAGAGGAAAAGGCCAAGTAACATATAAAGGAAGACCTATCAGAATCACACCAAACTTCTCACCAGAGACCATGAAAACTAAAAGATCCTGGGAAGATCTCATGCAGACTCTAAGAGAACACAAATGTCAGCCAAGACTACTATACCCAGCAAAACTCTCAATCACCATAGTTGGAGAAACCAAGATATTCCATGACAAAACTAAATTTACACATTATCTTTCCACAAACCCAGCTCTGCAAAGAATAATAGGAGGAAAACAGCAATACAAGGAGGGAAACTACACCCTGGAAAAAGCAAGATAGTTACCTTCTTTCATCAAACCCAAAAAAAGATAACCACTCAAATATAAAAATAACATCAAAAATGACAGAAAGTAATAATCGCTATTCCTTAATATCTCTTAACATCAATGGACTCAATTCCCCAATAAAAAGAAACAGACTAACAGACAGGATAAGGAAATAGGACCCTACATTTTGCTGCATACAGGAGACACACCTCAGTGTCAAAGACAAACACTACCTTAGAGTAAAAGGCTGGAAGACAATTTTACAAGCCAATGGTCTCGGGAAACAAGCCGGAGTAGCCACTCTAATGTCAGATAAAATTGACGTTCAACCTAAAGTCATCAAAAGAGACATAGAAGGACACGTCTTGCTGGTCAAAGGAAAAATCCACCAAAAAGAACTTTCAATTCTGAACATCTATGCACCGAATGCAAGGGCACCCTCATTCATAAAAGAAAGTTTACTAAAGCTCAAAGCACACATTGCACCTAACACAGTAATTGTGGGTGACTTCAACACTCCACTCTCCTCAATGGACTGATCAGGAAAACAGAAACTAAACAGGGACACAATAAAACTAATTGAAGCTTTGGAACAATTGGACTTGACTGATATTTATAGAACATTTCACCCTAAAACAAAAGAATGTACCTTTTTCTCAGCACCTCATGGTACCTTCTCCAAAATCAACCATATAAATGGTCACAAGACAGACCTCTACAAATATAAGAAGATTGAACTAATCGCATGCCTCCTATCGGATCACTATGGAGTAAGAGTGGTCTTCAATAGCAGCAAAAACAACAGAAATCCCACACACACATGGAGGCTGAACAACACTCTCCTCAATGACACCTTGGCCAAAGAAGAAATAAAGAAAGAAATCAGAGACATTTTAGAATTTAATGAAAATGAAGGCACAACATTTCCAAATCTCAATGAAAGCAGTGCTAAGAGGAAAATTCATAGCCCTGAATACATCCAAAAAAAAAAAAAAAAAAAAAAAAAAAAAAAAAAAAAAATGGAGAGAGCATACACTAGCAGCTTGAAGACACACCTGAAAGCCCTGAAATAAAAAGAAGCCAATGCACCCAGGAGGAGTAGAAGACAGGAAATCATCAAACTCAGTGCTGAAATCAATCAAGTGGAAACAAAGAGAACCATAAAAAGAATCAACGAATCCAGGATCCGGTTCATTGAGAAAATCAACAAGATAGATAAACCCTTAGCCAGACTGACCAAAGGGCACAGAGAAAGTATCCAAATTAACAAAATTAGAAATGAAAAGGGGGATATAACAGCAGAAACTGAGGAAATCCAAAAAATCATCAGATCCTACTACTACTACTACTACACAACTGGAGAATCTGGAGGAAATGGACAATTTCCTAGACAGATACCAAATACCAAAATTAAATCTGGACCAAATAGATCATCTAAACAGTCCCATAACCCCTAAAGAAATAGAAGGGGACATAGAAAGTCTTCCAACCAAAAAAAACACAGGACCACATGGTTTCAGTGCAAAATTCTATCAGACCTTCAAAGAAGAACTAACACCAATACTCTTCAAACTATTCCACAAAATAGAAACAGAAGGAATAGTACCCAATTCCTTCTATAAAGCCACAATTACTCTGATACCAAAACCACACAAGATCCAACAAAGAAAGGGAACTTCAGACCAATTTCCCTTATGAACATCAATGCAAAAATACTCAATAAAATTCTTGCCAACCGAATTCAAGAACACATCAAAACGATCATCCACCATGATCAAGTAGGCTTTTCCCCAGGGATGCCCGGTTAGTTCAATATACAGAAATCCATCAATGCAATCCACTAAATAAACAAACTCAAAGAAAAAAACCACATGGTCATTTCATTGGATGCTGAAAAAGCATTTGACAAAATTCAGCATCCTATCAAGCTTAAAGTCTTGGAAAGAACAGGAATTCAAGGACCATACCTAAACATAGTAAAACCAATATACAGCAAACTGGTAGCCAACATCAAACTAAATGGAGAGAAACTTGAAGTACTCCCACTAAAATCAGGGAATAGATGGGGCTGTTCCCTTTCTCCTTATCTTTTCAATATTGTACTTGAGGTACTAACTCAGGTAATTAGACAACATAACGAGGTCAAAGAAATACAAATTAGAAAGGAAGAAGTCAAACTATCATTATTTGCAGATGATATGATAATCTACCTAAGTGACCCAAAAAACTCCACTAGAGAACTCCTACAGCTGATAAACAACTTCAGCAAAGTGGCAGGTTATAAAATCAACCCAAGCAAATCAGTGGCCTTCCTATACTCAAAGGATAAGCAGGCTGAGAAAGAAATTAGGGACATGACCCCCTTCACAATAGCCACAAAAAGTATAAAGTACCTTGGGGTGACTCTTACCAAACAGGTGAAAGATCTGTATGACAAGAACTTCAAGACTCTGAAGAAGGAAATGGAAGAAGACCTCAAAAAATGGAAATACCTTCCATTCTCATGGATCGGCAGGATTAATATAGTAAAATGGCCATTTTGCCGAAAGCAATATACAGATTCAACGCAATACCCATCAAAATCCCAACTCAATTCTTCAGAGTTAGAAAGAGCAATTCTCAAATTCATCTGGAATAACAAAAAACCCAGGATAGCTAAAACTATTCTCAACAACAAAAGAAATTCTGGGGGAATCAGATTCCTGACCTCAAGCAATACTACAGAGCAATAGTGTTAAAAACTGCATGGTATTGGTACAGTGACAGGCAGGCAGATCAATAGAACAGGATTGAAGATCCAGACATGGACCCACACACCTATGGCCACTTGATCCTCGACAAAGGGGCTGAAAACATCCAATGGAAAAAAGATAGCCTTTTCAACAAATGGTGCTGGTTCAACTGGAGGTCAGCATGCAGACGAATGGGAATTGATCCATCCTTGTCTCCTTGTACTAAGCTCAACTCCAAATGGATCAAGGACATCCACATAAAGCCAGACACTCTGAAGCTAATAGAAAAGAAACTGGGGAAGACCCTTGAGGACATCCATACAGGGGGAAAATTCCTGAACAGATTACCAATAGCATATGCTCTAAGATTGAGAATTGACAAATGGGACCTCATAAAATTGCAAAGTTTCTGTAAGGCAAAGGTCACCATCAAAAGGGCAAATCAGCAACCAACAAATTGGGAAAAGATCTTCACCAACCCTACATCAGATAGAGGGCTAATATCCAAGATATACAAAGAACTTAAGAAGTTAGACGGCAGAAAACCAAATAACCCTATTTAAAAATGGGGTACAGACTTAAACAAAGAATTCTCACCGGAAGAACTTCGGATGGCAGAGAAGCATCTTAAAAAATGCTCCACTTCATTAATCATTAAGGAAATGCAAATGAAAACAACCCTGAGATTTCACCTTAGACCAGTCAGAATGGCTAAGATTAAAAATTTAGGAGACAGCAGGTGTTGGCAAGGATGTGGAGAAAGACGAACATTCCTCCACTGCTGTTGGGGTTGCAAATTGGTACAACCACTCTGGAAATCAGTCTGGCAGTTCCTCAGAAAAATGGGCATCTCACTTCCAGAGTATCCTGCTATATCACTCCTGGGCATATTCCCAGAGGATTCCCCAGAATGTAATAAGGATACATGCTTCACTATGTTCATAGCAGCCCTATTTATAATAGGCAGAAGCTGGAAAGAACCCAGGTATCCCTCAACAGAAGAATGGATGCAAAAAATGTGGTATATATACACAATGGAGTACTATTCAGCCATTGGAAACAATGAATTCATGAAATTCTTAGGCAAATGGTTGGAGCTGGAGAACATCATACTAAGTTAGGTAACCCAGTCTCAAAAGATCAATCATGGTATGCACTCACTAATAAGTGGACATTAACCTAGAAAACTGGAATACCCAAAACATAATCACACATCAAATGATGTACAAGAAGAACGGAGAAGTGGCCCCTGGTTCTGGAAAGACTCAGTGTAGCAGTATAGGGCAAAACCAGAACAGAAAAGTGAGAAGGGGTAGGTGCGAGAGCAGGGGAAGGGAAGGGGGCTTATGGGTCTTTCAGGGAGTGGGGGGGGGGCAGAAAAAGGGAAATCATTTGAAATGTAAATAAAAAATATATCAAATAAAAAAAAGAGACCAACATGATTAAGGTGCATTTTTCTGGGAGTATTTCTTCAGAGTCAGCATGCTGAAGCTGTGGTCCAGTGGCCAAAGCTCTATTTTATGGTAATATATAGGAATCACCCAGGTGGTACTAGTTTTGATGGCACAAATGGGGTCATGGAAAACAGATGAAACTGTACCACAGGGCTAATTGTAAGCATGGGCTTTTCAACCTGGGTTTTTTCTCATGCTCTAATCTTGGATTTTTACCAGGCCCATGTTGAATACTATTTTTAACCTCAGGCTTTTTCACCAGTGCTCCAGTTCCTGAATAAACGACTCAGGGGCTTATTATTTATTTACAATGCCTATGACCTTAAACTTAGCTTGTTCCCTGACTTGCTCATAGCTTATATTAAGCCATTTATACTATTCTGTCTGCCACATGGCTGGTTACCTCATCTCAGATTCATACTTCCAACTTCCTCTGAGTCTGGATGGCAAATCATTTCACACCTGATTCTTTTGCAAAATTCCTCTCTCTCTAACAAAACACCCACCATTTCCTGCTTTTTACTGATAGGCCATCCACACAGTACACAAGATATTATCCCTTCAGCTATAGTCTTTGAGGAGAGGAATAAAAATGCCATTGGTTACAGTGGTGACCCCAGTATAGTGGACATACCATGACCGTGGGATGATCACCAAGGACAGCAACATCTATAGAGTGGAGCTGGCTTGAGCTTGTGTGTGCTACAGATGGTAGGTTCAGAATAATGGAACAGCTCAGGCCCTTTGATTCCCAGAAGATAACATGTCACCAACTTGTAATACTTGAAATTAATATGTCAGCCCCAACTGACCAAGGATCAGGGCACTTCGTAGAATGCTCGAAGTTGTAGCTCTTGGAAAAGAACAAATCCAAATTGAAAAGTTTGGTGACCTATGGGTTTTGTCCATATAAGCTCCTCCAGCATGTGTCTCAGTGCCACTCAACAGGAAGTTCCAGAGAGTGGTCCTGATGAAAGTCCATCTTAATCAGGACTTAATAAAGATTGTTTCAAATTTGTCTCAAAATGGCAGAATTGGTTTCTCTCTTGTGAATCTCAGAATGAAAGCACTAAGTCCCATCCTTAACCAAGAAGCTATTCCCAGTTGATAGGTGCTGGCCTTTTTATATTGTTCAATTATGGTTTGTTTTGATTTGGTCGTGATTGTTCCCTGCCTCTTCCCTCTTACAGTAAGAAAGTACTCAACTTATTCTTTTTTCATAAAAGTCTGTAGACTTTTAAGACAATTAAGAGATTTTAATTTTTAGAGAAACTTTTAACTTTAAAAGTGTTAAAATCGTTCTTTTAAAGATAGTGGAGGAACTATTAGAATTATTTACATTTGATATTGTGATATTATCATTAATATGAGATCATGAGGACAAACAAGAAAAGGAAAGGTTATGGTTGAATAATGATGTGTTTGTCACATCGCAGGAAGTCTATTAACCTGGTTGATCACAACATTCAGTCTGTTCTGTGAAATTATTTTTAACTTTTTGTATAGGACTTCTGTCTTCTTGTTTCTTCTCAATCAACAAATTGGATACCTTGTGATTATTTTTGTCTTTACATTGCCTTGCTGATATTTCACATAACAAACATAACTAGCTATTTAACTGCTTATTGTCAACATATATCAACCACATCTCCTACATACAGCAAGTGATACACACAGTATACAATACTATCTACTAACTCATATAATAACTTCTTGCCCAAAAGTTTCACCTTCTCCAAGAATCTGTAGTCAATTTAACAAACCATTTTCATCTATTAAGTTGAAGACCACATGGAGGTGCTAGCTAGGAGGTCCCCATTCTCAGGAAACCTGAATCCAGCTAATGAGCAGTCAACTCAAAATTATATAATTAATTAAGAGGCTACAGAAGAATGGAGAATTATCTGTGGTTACCACTATAGAGATGTAATGTCTTATTTCCTGAAATATACTGTAAAATCCATGGGAGGAATGTCATGGGCTTCTGTTGGTGTTTTCACCTTAACTGGCACCTCTACTTTCCATGCCTTTTTTTTCCTCCAGCAAGTTACAGAATGCAAGCTGAATTTGTGGTCTACTATGAAACAAGGTGAGTTTTCATCATCTTCCAGTGTGAAATTTTCCAGTATTAGACCTGAGACATGCTCATCGCCAAAAGCTACGAAAACTTAAGTGTCACTGTTTTCACTCCAAATTTGTCAACCATTAGGAATCAAAGTACTTGGAATGAAATTAGACTCTAGTCAGGAAACCTTGTGTCCAAGCATACCCTCAACTTTGGGGTTTCCTTTACTAAACAGGGAATCTTAATTCTAAATCTCTCTAATTGCCATTTGAGCAGTTAGGCAAATGCTAGCTGTAGAGATTAAGGAAAATGTACTGCAATAAGAATAATTAACCTTCAAAAATGTTATTCATCTACATTAGTTCTCACTGGCAGGGATGTGTTTTCCTTTTAAACTGCCACATAACGCTGTAAACTGTGATTTGGAAACACTGGTGACTCTAATCATGTCTGTAATACCAGCCAGAAAATGACTTCTTATTCAAATAGTGGCAAGGATAGTCAGAGGTACACTGTTCAATTTATATCAAAATTTTCTTTTGAAAGAAAACATCTTTGTAGTTTGTAAAAGCATAAAAATATATCTTTAACTCAGAGAGTAAAATTAATTGATGATATATTTTTGGTAGTAAATAAGGGTGCCAGGATCTTTGGAAATCTACAATGAAGTTGGCAGCAACATCAAATCCTTTGTTTCCTTGACTCTCAAGGCTGGAGTTGTATACCCATCCACATACATACACTCTTAGAAAACACATTTGTTACTTGTTAATTACTTTTTTATACATTATCAAGTTAGGAATTGAATCTAGAATATGCCATGTTTGCTACAAATACTCTACCTCTGAACTATATATTCTTCCTAACTAGTTGAAGTTTAATTGGTAGTCTTCAAAAACAGTTGAAATTATTTTTCATTTAAAAGGTATTTTGGAAGTAGAGACTGCCTTAGCTCTTCCTCCATCAGACATTCCTGCATGTTTGGGAGTATGTTTTATGTCTGTAGTGTTCTTCTCTGGTGGCTGGTAACAAATCCTTGCTGGTAACTAAGGGTAGAGGGATGTAGTAGTCCCAGTGTAGTTTTGAAGTCTCTCCTGAGGTTAGTGACCACATGACCCTCACCAGCATATCTGCTATCTGACATTCAGATTTGTCCATGTGCAGAAAGTAAGAGAGAAACAGATTGCTAAACTGGTTCGTTTAATGGATCCAATTGGCTCGATCATGATGCTAAGATTTCCAGTAATGTGTAAATTCTTTTATACTCTAGGAGGATGTTTTGAATGAAAATAATGCCAAACAAGTAAATTTTAGCAAAGTCAAATGATTTTACAAAGTAGCTGGTTCTCATTCAATCAAGTGAAGACAAGGCTAAGAATAAAGGCTGAATTTCTTCTCTTCTACATTTGTTTGTCAGCACACTTTGAGCTTACAATGTAACATAACTCCTTTTCAATACGCAGACTGGTAGTTTTGAGATAAAGTAAGTGGAAGACTTAGTTACCCTTTTGTGTACTTGAGTGAAATTCTCCACCTCTTTCTACAGATTTGTATCCTGTTTATTCTACATGATATTTTCCTGAAGCATTCGGAGGAATCCTAGGTACTTTTTCTTACTGTATCTAATGAGCCTAGACTACCCATACAATCCTGAGTAAGCTCTTTAAGATTAAGATGTTCCTGTTAGTCTTCATGACACTCCTACCTTTAAGAATGAATAAATGAAATGTTAGATTTTTTCTAAGCTCTTATGTTCTAAAGATATACACTGTTACTTTTCACTCATTGTTTCCTGAGTTTGAAAGTAAAAGAGAACAAGGATGTGGATGTGCACCTACTTACACAATCTGATCCTATCTTTCATAGTCTTAAAAAAAGTTGACATTAATTTATCATTATTGTTGGTCATAATATCTCAATAATATTTATATGTGGTAACTTAATAGCAATTAATGTATAGTTACACTTCCTAAAAACAAAGGATTTATAAGCCCAGTGTAGTGGTGCACAACTTTAATCTCAGCACTTAATCTCGGACTCATGGGTGGATCTCTGTAAATTGGAGACCAGTCTGGTATACACAGTTATTTCTAGTCTCAAGAAATTAAATAAGAAAACAAACAAAAATAAAACAACAAAAACAACTGAAAATAAGACAGAACATATGTAATACGTAATCTGACTAATATAAGATCTGTTCTTTTCCTACAAAGCTCACATATTGAAATGTTCACCATGTGTATCAGTGAGTATGACCACACTTAGAGGTCTCAGGAATTAAGTCAAAACAAGGTCATTCAAAAGGAATGTAAGCAACTGAGAGTCACTAGTAGCTTTAAAAGAACAGAAGATTGAGAGACTGATAAGCACAATAAGAAAAGAATGTGAAGACAGGAAGAAGCAGTCTACTGGCTAACAAGGTGTCATTAGGAAGAACCTCTTGGTCAACCTCCAAAATCAAAAGAAAGGTTTGTTCTTGAAAGCAGCCTATGAAGCTTTATTATGGTAAAGTTTATTAAATAGCTGCTTATAAAATTTCTTAACATACCTATTTTGGACTTTTTTTTTTTTTAGGTCGAACTGCCTCTTTTATAGTTTTTCTGTTAGGTTTAGTAGCAAGAAGCATAAAAAATTCATAAGAACTTGTAAAGGGGGTCTTCAGTGCTGTAAGTCCTCATCTTCAGTGATTACATTGTGTGTTTTTGTTAGGCCTCCTTCACTCCCTCAGTACTTTATGAGAACTCAATATTTCATAAGTAAAATCATCTATGTCTATGTTCCCCTATTAAGACATCCAAATGTAGATGCATATCATTCTATTGGCCAAGAGGCCAGGAAAGTTTCAGATGATTGGCTGTATAAGAACATTTGAATTCTAGCTTTAAATTGTATGGTGGCTGAAATCTCCATTTTGATTTTGTTTCAGTAACAACACTGATTCTTAGGAGCTTCCACAGTGCAACACACATTTTCTGTACTTCGTACAATGGAAAATGGCAGCAAATCATTTTAAGATGTCCTCTCTGAATAATAAAGATTTTTTTAAAAACCAGCTTTAGACAATAAAAGACAAAGACATGGTGGCTAAAGAAAACAGCCACCTCTTCTTTATTTCCCTAGAAACATAATCTTATTTGATCTAATTTATAATTTAAAAAATATTCTATCATTTTCTCACCTAGCTTATTCCTTCATCTTCTTTTCCCCATAGAGGACTTTTCACTTCATGCATGAGACTTTGATTTAGGAGCCATTACTTATTTCCCAGAACACTCAAATAATTGATAGAATACTAAACAGGGACACAGTATTTGACAAATAAGTAGCTTATAAGAGCCTGAACATTTAAGCATGAATCAATATGAGGATATTTGTTTATCTAAGAGCCCTTGTTAATGGTACACAATAAATTCAATCTCGGGAGGTTGGAAGAAAGAGATTTCCACTTCAATTAAGCACAGCTCCTTGTAATATTTTTAGTGAAGGATAAAATACACTACAAGGTCAAAGCGAAAAGAAAGAAGAAAATATGAAACAAGTAGAACAAACAAGCTCTGTTCAGCTTCAAGGAGCTACAAACTGGACATAGCCGAGGCACAGTCCAGGGTGTGGAATTGTTACAGCAGGCAACATCCAGAAAAACAGAATACTTTATGGGGTGGATTGGATTAATATAAATCCTGACTAGGTGACTTCCATGAGCATCAATATGATTAAAATAAGCTAATTAATTAATCAGTGGAGACAAAAATGCTTATTAAAATATTTTTATGTTTCAATGTCACCAATAAATACCAGTAAGATTTAGAACAGAGTAACGAGTGACATGTGAGAAATGGTATAGATAGTCTTGTGTTTAGTATATAATGTGGAAACAGAACACTGAAAACTTTGTAAAATATTCAATCCCTAGGCAAATATCTGTTTAAAAGAATAGAACTAAAGTGATAAAGACACATTTGCTAAATCCTGACCTTCAGACACATATAGTACTTATTGCAACAACTTTCTTGCTGTTCTGCAAGGCACTCTGCTCCCCATCAAACATAGACACAATATCTGTTCCCCACTCAAACAGAAACACCACAGTGACATAACTGTACCCATTTCCTATTGAAAATTGATATCCTGCCATGCCAACAAACAGCTACCCCAGCTACACCAATGGAAAACACTAACTGTGAGTTTTGTCTTCATAAAACCCCTCCCTACTCAGCCCAAGGTGCCTCTGGAGGTGTATCACAGGATAGGAGCACACAACCCATATGGCATATATTATTATGGCTTAATAAAACCTTCAAATTCACAAAGAATGGTAAATAATCCTGTGTGTCATCATCAAAGCAATGGAGTGGGTGGTGTAGCACCTGTCAACTAGATAGCATCATTTTCTACTCTGTTAGGAACACACTGCAATCTAGTAGGGCCTCTCTCTCTCTCTCTCTCTCTCTCTCTCATTCACACACATTCTGCCACATTCTCTCACATTCTCTTTCTCATTTTCTCTGTCTCTCTTTCTATCTCTATCTCTCTCACACACATATATACACACATGTGTGCATATACACACACTCAGTCAAAATGAAAAGTAATAAAAATAAGTGTATAAACACAACAAGTTCTTAGAGACACTTGTGACCTCAGCACTAAAATTTAGGACCTATGAGATTGACAACTTCATTTTACGAAAGTTTGTACCTTAAAATGAGAAAATCAAATGTTTAATCTTAGATTCACATATGGATTTCAGGCATGGGATAAACTAGCATCTTTATATAGGAAGAGATAGTTTAAAAAAACGAATGATAGCCACATAAGGAATCATAGACCAGCTCACAAAAGGAACACTATAGCCAATAGCCTGTAGGAATATCCTGTAGCTTGTGTTGAAGCTTGCTTGTTAAAATGATCATTGTAAGTGTAGCTGATTTGGACTCCCACAAGGCTTCCGGATATCCTCTTTCTCATATCTATAATAAAAAACTCCTCGAGCATGGATTGCTTTGTTTTGTGGCATCTCTGAACCCTTGGTTACACAAACTACTTTTACAAAAGAATGCTTAGGGAAACCCCCAAAACAACAAATAAACAACAAAAACATGAAAACTAGAAAAAAAGAAAAGGTCTATGACCCAAAGCTTTAGAAACCAATAAGCATTTTGAGCCCAACAAGCGAGAAAAATCAGACTCTCATATAGTGAGCTGAAATGGCCGCCCTTTTTGTTTCTGCATGGTCTTTAATCTCAGACCCTGGGACAAATGGCTGAGGTGCCTATTTAACATATCAAGCAGACCTAAGTCTCTATGTGTTGCAGGGTCCTCCTGGCTCAGGTTCCCTACTCTAAACCCTCTAGCTCAGGGAGCTGGGTTGCCCTTCCCTGTATAATCCAGCAGTTTGTTTTGATTCTCTGCTCTTTGTTGTACCTTTGCCCTCTTGGCAGGGGCACGGGTTCACCTCTCTCCCCTCTCCCTTCCACTTGCAGTTCTCAAAGGGTCATGAACACTGTGGCGCTTCCCAGATGTGTCTGCCTCTGTCTATACTCTCCTTTTCATCTACAATAAACTTTCACCTCACCATACCTAGAAGCAGTCATGTTCTTCTGTTTTTATTTCTTTTTTTGTAGTTGTTGTTCAGTGGTTATATAGAAATGTGTGATTAATAATTTCAGGTTGGAAATGAAATTAACAATCACAAGCTGTTACTTTAACTTAAAAAATTCCTCGTTTATGTAACTCAATTAGATTCTCCTCGCTCAGCAATATCACAGGCTTTCATCTGAGTTTTTCATGGCTTTGGTGCATTTGGTGCCTCCGAGAAGCATAAGTTTGAAGGGAGTCTTGTTTTGAAAGATGTTATGTATTCCATCAGAGTAGAAAATTAATCATCAGTTATGGTTATTGCATGTAAGAAGAATAGCCAACCATTTTATGATAGTATTTAAGACCTATTCCACAATATGTAATTCATGCCTAGCATTGTTATCATGGCCAAGAATGACTATCTAGGTAGGTCATGGACCACAGGGGAGAAACTATTGCTATTATCTTACTATGAGAACACATAAACATAGATTTGTGTTTAATGAGTGCATCCCTCATATATCAAATAGTATGTTCTTGCAACAAATTGTGATTAACACAAATGCACACAAGTTAACATGAAGAAAACTAAACACTGTGTGTAAGTTTTTCCTCTAGTCTCCACCCAGTAGTTACCTACCAACAGCCATGTATGAACCTGGCTTGCTATAAAAGGACTGTTTGCTCTCTCTCTCTCTCTCTCTCTCTCTCTCTCTCTCTCTCTCTCTCTCTCTCTCTCTCTCTCCATCTCCCCCTTTCTCTCTCTCTTTCCTTGTCTCCCTGTCTCCCTGTCTCTCTCTCCTTGTCTCCCTGTCTCTCTCTCCATGTCTCCCTCTCCCTCTCCCTCACCCCTGCTCTCTTTCTCTCTTTCCTGGCCAGCTTCTTTCTTTGTCTCCCTCTCCTCTCTCTTTCTGTCTTTTTCTACCCCCTTTCTTTCTCTACTTCTACTCCATTCCCAACAGCCCCTTCCTATGCCCCAAAGAAACTTTATTTTATACTAGGCTGGTACCTGAGGTGAGGAGGGGAATGCCCGAGCATTGGCCTGCAAAGGCACCCCCACCTGCTGCATCATGCCACTGCATTACAAAACATATCACTGTGGACTGCTCAGCCCTAAAAGAGGATCTATATCTATACTCCCTAAGTCTCAGGATTATCACAGACACAGGCACAAAATGATTGCAAGTATCAGAAGCATGGATAACTATAAAGAAATAGTGTTTTCATGACTAAATAACATAGTTGCTCATCTGAATTCACAGTGTTTCTGACATCTTGCACAAGGTCTGCACAAAATCAAGTCAGACAAAAATCACAGTTTGGAGGACACTTATCATGCAGTACTAGTGTCAGCTTAGGGCCTACTGGAAACTGATTGCTGCTGGAAGAGGAAAAGTCATCTTTTTTTCAAGGATGCAGGCCCTGAAAGGATATGCATGATCCACTAGATGGTCCTTCACTGGTGCGAATATAGCCATCACTAAGTCACCGAAGTGGATTACAAAATTTAGGAGGGAATAGTGGTGAAGAAAAACTTAAGAATGTCAAAAGACTTGAACAAAACACAATATATTAGCATGTGAAGTTATCAATAAAAATGAATCGTCAATAATGGGGAAAGGAAACAAAAACAATTATTAAGCTGAATATAAGCTAAAACAAAACAAAATAAAGAAAAATACATTAATTGGAAATTTCTGAGCTCCAATGGAAATCCTGAGGATAAAATTTGACAACTTTTTTTAGTAATCTTTGGGCTTTGGAATAAGTCTGAGGATAAAGGTGAGTTCTAAGAAGTAAACGGTGGCATCCAGCACAGAGATTTCACTTTCTCCTTTATTTGACAGCTTTTATACACATGTGTAACATGACCCCCGCGACCTAGGTTGCTATCTTTCTGGAATTCTTATTCTTCTCAACAGGTCCCTTTCCTATCTCCATGTCTTCTTTATGTGTGTGGCACATAAGTTTAATTAATTAGAGGTTTCTGCATGAGTTTGGATGGGAGGGTATCAAAGTCCACATCACTGAGAAAAATGATATACCCTTCTCCAACAGCTATTAACTACCAACAGTCCCTTAGGGGTCAGGAGAGCCTCATCAGATATTCGCCAAACTGAGATTCAATGCTGACACAACCAATCTTGAACAGGTCTTTCTTACACAATAATCAAGACGTCAGTGAGATTACGAGTGCTATAGCTAAGCTATGTCTACAAGATAGTTTGTTACTATAAACATCTCTAGTCTCTGTCTCTTACATTGCTTTTTTCAACGTACCCAGAGAAACTGAGAGAGTGATATAACTGTCCCATTTAAGGCAGAACACTGAACCATCTTTTTCTTTTACCAGCTGGGTTTCTGAACTAAAAGAAAAAAAAAGCTTGCCACAATAAAAAGCCTCTCTTATTAAGGCTAATCAATGAATATGAGCATGAGTATCAGAAAGCAGTTTGACAACACAGCTAATTAAGATTTTACATTAGCTGAAGTACATTTCAAAGCTTAAATGTTTCAATCTCAGATCCAATTTTAATCACTGGGCAAAATGAGGCCAGTTATTTGTCCAAATTATATCCAACTCTATTACTACAACCAGAATAGACTTAGTAATTCATTTTATATGTGTGTGGTACATGGTAAGTCCCCAATAAACCTGAGGCATTACCAGTAACATGACAGAATCATTAGCACCTACATAGTCCTCTTATTAATTTATTTTATTCTCTCATGTTTGCTCTGTTAACAGACCCAAAGGAAGTAAACAAGAAAGAAGGCCCCAAGTGAGGAATCCTTAAATGTTTAAATTTCACTTACAAGGGGGAAAAATAGTCAAGGAAGACAAAGGGAGGGAGGGACCTCAGTGGGAGAGGGGAGGGAAGGGGGAATAGGGGGCAGGAATAGGCATATCAGGTATGGGAGAGACATAAGAGAGGCACAGAGGACCAGGAGAATTAATGGAATTATGCAGCTGCCAGGGAGGGTTGGGAGGATGGTGAGAATCTCCAGGAAGTCCCAGACACCTGGGATGGGGGAGGCTCCCATCACTCAATGCAGGTGATCTTATCCGAAATATCAAACAATGGGTATATGGAACATTAAGAGATAACCTCTAGTAGACAGACGGAACCCCCAGTGGAGAATTTGGACACTAAATCTCATGGTTTGTATATGCTCAGCCCAGGGAATGGCACTATTAGAAGGTGTGGTCCTGTTGGAGTAGGTGTGGCCTTGTTGGAGTAGGTGTATCACTGTGAGTGTGGGCTATAAGACTCTCATCTTGGCTGCCTGGAAGCCAATATTCTGCTAATAGCCTTCAGGTAAAGATGTAGAACTCTCAGCTCCTCCTGAACCATGCCTGCCAAGATGCTGCCATGTTCCCACCTTGATGGCAATGAACTGAACCTCTGAATCTGAAGCCAGCCCCAAGTAAATGTTGTCCTATATAAGACTTGCCTTGGTCAAGGTCTCTGCTTACAGCAGTAAAACGCTAACTACGATAGAAGTTGTTACCAGAGACTGGGAATAGCTGTGATAGGCCTGACCATGCTTTGGAAGAATGTAGATTTGGGGACTTTGGATTTGGAAAGTAGTGGAATGCTTTAAATGGGGCTAATGGGCTATCCTAATAGGAATATGGAAGACTTTGTTACTGAAAGTGTTTTGAATTTTGCTGACCTGGACCAAAAAGTTTCAGTAGAGGAGAACTTAAATATATGGCTTAGAGACTGTTTTTGTAGTATTTTGGTGAAGAACGTGGCTGCTTTTTGCTCATGTCTGAAGACACCAACCTACCTACAAGACTTTCAACCCAAATTTGCTCTTTATTTAAAAGAAATGTAAAAACAAAAATGGAGCAGAGACTGAAGAAATGGCTGACCAGTGACCAGCCCAATTTGGGTTCCAACTCATGGTTGGAAACCAATCCCTAACATCATTAGTGATGCTATGTTGTGCTTGGAGACCCATCATGACTGTCCTCTGAGGGGCTTTACCTAGCAACTGACTGAGACAGACACAGACACCCACAGCCAGGCACTGGATGGAGGCTGGGGACCTCTATGGAAAAGTTAGGGGAAAGATTGAAGGAACTGAAAGAGATGGCAATCCCACAGGAAGACCAACAGTGTCAACTAGCCTGGACTCCTGGGAGCTCCCAGAGACTGAGCCACCAACTAAAGAGCATGCACGGGCTGATCTGAGGCCCCCAGCACATATGTAGCAGAAGGCTGCATTGTCTGGCCTCATTGGGAGAGGATGTACCTAATCCTGTAGAGACTTGATGTCCCAGGGTTGGGGGAATATCTGAGGGGGGCACCCTCTCAGAGGTGAAGAGGAGGGAGAATAAGGAAAAACTCTGCAAGGGAGGATGGAGTAGCAGAAATTTCCCTCAATTAATTTATATATTAATGAAACAAGAAGCCTGCGGTTGGACAGGGAAAAGGAAGGTGGGGCTAAGAGGTTCAGAGACAGAGACAGGGACAGGAAGGGAGAAAAAGGAGGAAGAGAGAAAAGATGAACGGAGAAGAGGATAAACTTATCCAAGTGGCTTTATATAGCCACCGGTAGCTATGAATATCATAAAAGGATAGAATAATTGGAATAACTTGTCTGATCTAGGTGTACAGCTTGTGTCATTATCAATTGGCTCTAAATTTATTGTGTGGGCATCTTGTGAATTGAGAATTTGTTGATATATAAAACTGACTGATAATTATAAGCTTTAAGAGTTTTGATTTACTTGGTTAACGGAATTTGTGATAGCTAGCCCCGGGGGGGGGGGGGGGGGAGGGGAGGGATGGCTCTGAAGCAGGTGAACCTGAGCTGGAAAGACCACCACCTAGGGCAGTGAGACCTCAGAGAGCAGCCAGCAATAGCGTGGGATGAAACAATTTTTAATATTTCCTGTAACAGGTGGCCCACTAGAAATTTAAGATTATTAACCTGAGAGTTAAACAGCTTTATTTTGTGAGAGAAAGGTGAAGCTAGGATGAGTCATGTGGGCTCAAGCACAGGATCCTTGCAATACAGAAAGAGGGCTCTGAGGTCCCCTGATGTGGAAAGAGACAAGATTGCTGCTCTGAGTCAGAGAAGCACAGAATGGAAGCTGCTTATAGTTTGAGGCAGATACTGATTTAACTGTGAATTTATAAAATTGGGATTATTTGCTTTTAGGATAGATTTATAAAGGGATTTCATCCAAATCACTTGGAGAATTTAACCTGTGGTTCAGAACTGGGATAGTTAAAATTAGTCCCTGACTCCACCTAGAAAGGGCAGTAATAATTGCCTTTTATGTACAGGTATTAATTAATAGGCGTCTGTGTCTCCAGGTGGAGAGCACAACAGATAGATGCTATAACATGATGTCTGCTCTAGGCAGAGGGCTTAACAAGTAAAAAATTACCTGCTTCCTACAGACAGATGTTAGTGAAAGTCTTAATTAATTGCTATAAAGATGAAATAAAGATATATTGCTATAATACGTTTTACAGGATACTCATTCTGTCTAATGTGGGCTCCATGGCAATTTTGGGTTTAAATCCTGGTTTGACAAGCTGCCATTTTATAAGCAGGTATAGTTAGAAGTGTGAATCAATTGTTTTAAAGATAGTATAATAAAGTCTGTAGGATAACTAACTCACGTTCTCTTACATCGACTCCACAGAAATTTTGGGTTGATTATTCTGACATGATAGATTAGGAAAAAGGCCTGAGAACAGATTTTTACAATAAGAAAAAGGGTTTTAGGATAGATTGTATGAAAACAATTGTTTTAGGGAAGCTTTGAAGTCCTACAAGATAACTCATATTCTTTGAACATGGGCTCCATGGAAATTTTGGGTCATTTTCCTGGAGTGACAAAGTAGAAAAAGTCTAAGAATAGGCTCATACCATATTTTAGTTTACTTCATTGGTTTTAGATTATTTTAATTTTCAAAATGAGTGTGTTTTTTAGTTTTGTGGTTATATTATTCCCCTGAAAGAGAGGTCAAAATAAAGGTTTTTCTGGTTACTGGCTCAAGGGTATGCTTATTTTCAAGAAAAGTTTTGTCTTTGCATTTTTAGAAAAGATGATTAGTGTCTATATACCTTCCAGAGTTATATGGATCAGATATGATAAAGGGAGACTCCCTGGAGAACTAGATTCCAGAGAATCAAACAAAAAAGTTATCTTGATGATACTAAAATTTTGTTTTGAGATTTGTATATTACAGAATATACAGTTTTAGTGAGTCTCATCATTAGACATGCTGAACGGACCTGCTTTCAGCCAGATCCACTCAGGACACAGACATCAGAGACTAAAACAATTATTGGTATGGCCCTCTTAAGACCAATCACCTCCCCCATTTCCCTCCCCCTCCTCCTTCAAAGATATCTTAATGCCCATATTTAGTTAAAACAATAAGAAAAGTAATTAATATAAGAATTGGCAGTGAGATGGAGGTTGTTGCTGGGACAAAATCAGCCCTGTGGTCCATACACTTTTGGAGATGGTTTAAGAGTTGGTTAAGACTCGTCAATGGTTAAGACTATGGACATGTGGGGAAGTTTGGACTAGGTAATCCCTTCAGTCCTGTAAGCACAGGTGAATGGGCCATTTTCTTTTGTGGGTTTGGAAGACAAGACAGCCATAACAAATATAAATATTAAAGCCCTGATTCATGGGATTTCTAAGCAGAATATAGACTCTATAGATGAGTGGGAGAGAGGGTGCTTGGGTCACAGTCAGGCTGTATTTAACCCATTTACTGGGCATTCACATTGCTGAATTTAAAGTAATGGACTAACTGGAAACTACTTCACTGGAAAAAATTTCAATAGAAGAGGGTTTTCAGGTCATGGGATGTTCATGCTTGGTGTTTTTATTTATAGCTATAGTGAAAGAGCAAATGATGCTAGAAAAATGTGGCATTTTGTTAGGAGTCGATTATGAGCCTGTTTAACATTGAGGCAAACACAGATAACAAAGCTTCTGTGGTTATTGAAGAGATTCACACCATTAAAGCCCATAAATTTCTCCACAGGCATTAAAGCATGGCGCCCTGATTGCAAGCTTCTACTTGCTGAATGCTCTAGCTAATGAGGACGGAAACACAGCTTACGGGAGAGTTGCTGAAATGAGAACAGCACTCAGGCAGAGGGTCTCCCAAACAACTGTCCCTGTAGGAAGAAGCCACCACAGCAACTGTGACCTAAAGGGACCAAGTTGCATCACAACCTGGCATTAGAATGTGGCAGCACTGCCATGTGGCTATGGTTATATACGCATGAAAAAGTATAAGAATGTGCATCGTAATGAAGGCTTATGCCACAGTTCCAGAAATATACTGAAGCCACATGTGCATGGCAATATGAGATCCTCTGGAAGGACAATCCAAAGAGTCATTACTTAAAGCTTGTGGAGTGCACTCCACAGTGTCTGTGAAACCAGAAGAGGTCTAGGAATGAAACCTGCTAGCCTGAAGTAGAGCCAGCATAAGGGAGAGAGTCATTGTGTTGCAGGCAGAGTGCTTAGAGCTGAGAGTCTGTCCAAGACTTTAGAGCACTGCTGATTTCATCACAAGCCCCAGAGACCTGCAGGAAGCTGAAGCTTTCCCAGGTAGTCTGGCTGGGCTTTGGTTTTGCCTTGGATCCATCAGTACTTGTTGGTACCCCATTCTTCCCTTTTGGGAGTGTCATTGTATGTGGGAACTATGTAACTTGATTTCTGTTTTATACTAGCTGACAGTTTAAGAGATTGTCTTGACTTTCAAGGAAACTCAGATTTTGGACATTTAAAAAATCTAGGACCTATTGTAGACTCTGGGGACCTTTAAAGGTAGATCAAATATATTTTGAATTATGAAATTTTCATAAGCCTATATGGAGAAGAAGTGAGATGTTTAGAATGTCTGGAAATCAAATTGATAAAAAGTCAACTTTAATGGCTAAGACTGTCAATTTGCCAGGCAAGTCTCTTGCCATATCATTGAATCATTTTCAAAATTACAGACCCACCCTAAAAGTGGGGGCACCGTTTGGTGGTCTGAATCCCAAATGATATAAAAAGGAGAAAGCAAGTTGAGCTTCTGTATGTATCACTTTGCATGTTGACAATGGCTACCTTATGAACAGTTGCCTCATCTTCCTGCTGCCATTCCTTCCCTGTCATGATGGACAACACCCTTGCAAAGCAGGAGCCAAAATTAACCTCTCCTCCTAAAGAGCTTCTTCTCACACAAAAGAGAGAAGAAGTGGACACTCAGCCTTTCTGAATACTACAATTCCTAAGGTTTTCACGTTTGTTTTGATTTCTGGTAGTCTAGACTATAGAAAATTTATTGTTTTCTTCCTTTTAAATTGATGTTTTCTTGCCTGTATGTGATTAGGAGTGATAGTCACAGTAAAAAAGATTGCAACAAGCCTAGTTTAAAGTCTAATATAATGCTACTTACCTCTGGAGAGGATTCATGTTTGCTTCTGTCTACAAAACTGTGGCCAAAATCATGCTTGGACACTTAAACTAAATTTAAAAGTAGAGGCCATCTTGAAGCTGAATGTTATTCCCTTAGGCACCTGTCTACACAAGCTTCCTATTATTCTGATATGTGACCTTTCAAGATCCCAGTGCTTTGCAAGCCTTACCTGCAAATGGCTGATCTCTAAAGTTTAACAAAAATGTTGGATTCATTCAAAATTAAAAAATACAGAGGGAAATGCAGACACATATTCTCCTTAATAGTGACGAATCTTCTAGAACATTTACCCTGGCATATACTAGTTCTCTCTTGATATTGGGGAGTATATGCATAAGTGGTCAATATTTCTGTCGTGTGTGTGTGTGTGTGTGTGTGTGTGTGTGTGTATTAGGCTGTGAAAATGACTTTAGAGCAGAACTGAAATCTTTTCACTGAGTAATATCCATACTTTAAAAAGAAAATCAGTGTTAGCTTGGGCTTTTCCTTAATCACTCTGGCATTGTAGAAAGTCTCATTGTACATTTGTTTACACTTGAATTCACCTTTTCATTGTTTTCCTTTAGATTTTAAATGTATAGGTATTTTCATTGGTTTCTTTTTCCTTCTAAGTTAGTACTTCTTTCATCAGAAAATGTAATCTAACTACCTGGTTTTTTTTCAAAAGCTCTTTTATTTACCATGTTCTTCCTAGTAATGACTCTATTATAAGATCAAAATATCAAAGGATGAACATTAATGAATGTCCCAACATACAACCATTAGAAGTGAGCAGCACAAAAAAAATGTCTTTTTTTTTTTTACCATAATCATGAGTGTGACTATGTCTATGTGGCTATTGCCACGGCCCAACATTGAGGGAGGAAATTATTGTGCCTCATCAACCCTGGGAAATATCAACATTCAAAAATGGTAACAGAAATTGAAAATCTACATTAACCCTCCAGCTTCACTTGTCTTTAAAGGTATCTGATTCTGGAGGACTCATGCTGAGCTAAGTATGATTTCACTAGTGTTGCTGTAGATTACACTTCTGACTTGTTATGTTTCAAGGATTTGAAGAATATTTGAGTATACAATAGCTCTTTATTTGGACTCTAAACAAGTCAGTGGGGTGACCTTTTGTAGAAGGTATGTCAGAAACCACCATAAAATCCTGTTAATTTTACCATCTTAAGCTGTAAAAGAAACAGCTGACCTCATTTTCATTTTAGTTAAACAATGATAGACTTTTATTTCTTTCCTTTTTTTCTCTTCTCTAATCATGTCCTTAGCTAGAGGTCAACTTGGTTTTTGATTTGTTCTTCCTCAAAATCTTGTGAATTACCTATCATAAATTGTTTCCATTGTTCCAAAAACTGACTTACCATAAAATGTTTGATGGTATGTTAACTATCTGACCATAGAATTAAAACATGTATGAATACAAACCTATAACATGTACTTTTCCCATGGTCATAAAAATAATTGCTGAATTCCACTTCTGTAACCACTAGCTCATTTGGCATAAAAGGGTCTTTCTGCTTCTAGTCTGGGCTGCTTCATTCTCCTGTAAGGGGAGACTGTTTGTTAGTTCTTGGGTTTTGACACAACTGAACAGGTATTTCATAAAGAATCCTATGGTTTCATTACATCTGACTACAAAACATTAGTTTCTCCTTGTAATTTTTTTCTTCAATTTTACAAAAGCAAAATTAGGTATTATTTAAGTAAGAGTAAAGTTAATATAGCACGTTATATAGACTAGTCTTAAAGCAGTTAATTAGCCAACATGTTTAATTCTCTAAAGATGAGTCTCAGCCCAAACAAAAAGTATTTTCTCTTGCTGAATTCACGTCTGATGTCTACAATGTTTTTTAACTAAAAGTTATTTTTGCCTTTTAAGAATATGAGTCTGCTACTTTTCTGTTATTAACATTCCTTGTTTGACTTTTCCACCAGGGGGTTTTCTTCCTTCTTTTTGATATTAGCTCTTTATAGTATCTCGTGATGTTCAGTGTTTTACTTGCCTTTTATGACAATTGCATCATGGATGATGAGACTTTATCTATGGAATGTTTCTGGCTTTGAGTCATGAATTTCACTAATTCTTTCTCTCAGGTTCTTGAAAAGAATAAGCAAGAGAAAATCAGTGAATTCTAGACTTGCTTCTTTTGGGATCAGTGGAAGAAGAGGGGATTATCTTGTAAAGGCTACAGGATAGCCCTATTCCTGTAGAAATTCTTGGTTTTCTGTATTGCTCATCAGAAACTCACTTCCTTTTAAAATTTGATATTTCCTTTAAAAATTATAGAGTTTGTTTTATAAGGTTCTTATAATAACTGACCACCCAGTTAGAACACAGTTTTATGTTTTCCTGGAGACGTACTGTGAAGTAGAAAGTCACAGACAATCTTATAGTAAACTTCAGTTTGGTTACTTCTTAACACTTGGAATGACTGCTTCTCCCTCTAGGGACTTTATCATGCTATTGGCAACTCTGCTCTCAATACAGGAAGTTGTTTTGTTGTTTGTTTGGTTGGTTGGTTGGTTGGTTGGTTGGTTGGTTATCTTTTGTCTGTGTATCATGTGCCGTATCATAGCCATTGTTCAACAACCCTCTTCATACAGGATACTGTGTTTGCATCATTTGCCAAATCAGTCATAATCTAACTCCTCTCTGCCTTCAGGGACAGCCATAGTCCCTCTCCTCTCTTTGCAACTACTTATCATGTTCCTTATTAAAGATATTACTCCATTGTGTATATATACCACATTTTTTTGCATCCATTCTTCCATTGAGGGATACCTGGGTTCTTTACAGGTTCTGGACTGCTATGAACATAGTGGGGCACGTATCCTTATTACATGCTGGGGAATCCTCTGGGTATATGCCCAGGAGTGGTATAGCAGGATCCTCCAGAAGTGACGTGCCCAGTTTTCTGAGGAACCGCCAGACTGATTTCCAGAGTGGTTTTACTAGGTTGCAACCCCACCAGCAGTGGAGGAGTGTTCCTCTTTTTCCACATCCTAGCCAACACCTGCTGTCTCCTGAATTTTTAATCTGAGCCATTCTGCCTAGTGTAAGGTGAAATCTCAGGGTTGTTTTGATTTGCATTTGTACTGTTCAGCCATTAGAACAATGAATTTATGAAATTCTTAGACAAATGGATGGAGCTGGAGAACATCATACTTAGTGAGGTAACCCAGTCTCAAAAGATTAATCATGGTATGCACTCACTAAGTGGATATTAGCCTAGAAAATTGGAATACCCAAAACATAATCCACACATCAAATGATGTACAAGAAGAATGGAGGAGTGGCCTGGTTCTGGAAAGACTCAGTGTAGGCAAAACCAGAACAGGGAAGTGGGAAGGAGTGGATGGGAGAAGGGGGAGGGAAGAGGGCTTATGGGACTTTTGAGGAGTGGGGGTCCAGAAAAGGGGAAATCATTTGAAATGTAAATAAAAAATATATTGAATAAAAAAATAGAAAAAATCTAGATGTGAACTGCGAGTTCTTAGTACTTAATTGGATAATGCCTTAGCTTGTATTCCTACCCAAATTTTCTTTGAAATGTCAATTTTCACATTTGATATCAATAAAAATAATTAATTTCTAGAAAAACAGACATTACTCTCCTAATTAAGCTGATGATTACCTTTCTCTTTGCCTTCCTTGTATTTTTCTTTTTAATTTATAAAACTGAGATATAGTATTATCATGAAAATATTATTTTAAATATAACACTAATTTAATAAAAACTTCACCTCAACCTTTATACTTAATGTGGTAGTGTCAGGAAATCTGTGAGTTCTATCAATTCTAAGAAGCTGATCTTATCCTCTAAATATGCATAGCACCCCTATTTAGGGCTATGAGGTAACCAGGAACAACTATCATAATTAAGTTATTCTTCTGTACTGAGTTATAATATAATTAAGTGGGAATGGAGCCTTTTAACCTGGAATGGTTGAAAGGTATTCATAGATGAAGTAAAAATTCCAGACCTACCTATCTTTTCAGTTCTATAATCTTGTAGTACTCTACAACCATCTTTATACTCTTTACATTTCTTAAGGGTGTTGTTAAGCACATCATTCAGGTTAATCAGTGGAAAATAGTGTTCTCATTTAGTAAAAAGACATTTGAAGACACATTTTAAAATAAAATTAGGAAAAGTGACAAAAAACGAATGCCCAAACTTTATGAATTATCTCCTGCTGAAATAATGTTGCTAAGTTTGAACTCACAAAAACTCTGATTTCATGGACTGAGGTAATTTGGAGTTCATTATAGTTGATGTCACTCACAGAGTCACAGTTAATAGCAATGTTAGCACAAAGAATTGAAATACTGAAGCTGGGCTAGAAGCTTTCTTTCTGCAATGCTCAGGAGGAAATTCTCTGCAATCTATTTCCTTTCTTCATCCTCACAGATGTACTTGTTCATTCCTCTTTTGGTTCAGTTATGTAATCCGAGCTCAGGGCTAGAGATAGTCCAGCTTCAGAACTTCCCCACTCTCTCTTCATCAGAAGATTAGAAAGCAATTGTCTTAGCCCCTGAACAGCTAAATCTGTCAGGGTGACTTTGTTTCCATTGGAGGCAAACAGTGCTTTGCATAGTGTAAACTTTGATTATCACATGTCTATAATGCATTTTGTAGTTAAATCATAAACTTTGTCCTGTGTGCTTACAGTTTTCTATTAAATCTATAATTAGCTTGTATTTTTGGTATGGACTAGACAAATGCTTCCCTCTATAGATCCTTGTAAGGATGGAGCTGGAAGCAAGTCAGACAAATTGCTGGGTTTACAATAAATGTCAGAAATTGATGTTTTTATATTTAAGTCTGACACATAACAGATATAATAACTTACTCTTCAGGCCTTCCTAATGCTCGGAAATAAATACTACTCAGGCTAATGTGGTTTTATTAGAATTTTTCTACATGACACTTTTTCTCTGTAATATGAAATGCTACAGAATAAAGACATAAACTAAACATACTTTAATTCATAACATTTAAGTCAGTAAATATAATCAAGATGTCATTTTACTTATATGAGATTAATACATCTGCTAAATTGAATAACAAATTTAAAATATAATTTCTTTGGCACTAGTATAATTATCACTGTTTGATAGAAGTACATTTAAAACATATTTTACTGTATTTATCCTTGAAATGATTTTTGATATATTCAGCATTAAATTCTCTCTTCATCAGCATGAGTAGAGACCAGTGATCTGATCAACCTCTGATCACTTGTGTCCGCGATGGTAATTGTTCAAATGCTATGTTAACATGCATTTAGGAATGAGAACATGTAAGAGAAAGTAAAATTTCCACCATTTTATTGAGTGTTAATATACTCTTGTTCCATAACCTTTCATTGGCTTGTAAAATGGACTTTTAAGAAGCTAAAACTTGTTTTCTAATCTGTAAAAACATTCAATATTGTGATTCATTCATATATGTATATACATATATATATATGTATATATGCATATATATATTCACTCATTTATATGTGTGTGTATAGTGTGGTTGTGTACATATATGAATGTACATTCACACTGTGCATTTTCTATATTTTCAAAAACAATGTGAAATGATCAAATCTTAGAACTAAAACATAGTTATAATCACCTGTTCTAATAACCACTACCCAAGAAAATCTGTGGTGAAGTAATCATGTCTTAGTAATTTAAAAGAGAACACTTATGATAAATTAGCTGTCAGCACCATTACTCCCTAGTCTTTTGCAACTTTTAAAACTATGGAGTTATTGACTTCACCTTCTTTCAAAAAAAAATCTTTAAAAAACAAAAAGCTAATTAGGTAAGCTGTTGCACATTTGAGAGAGTTGGGTGCTGTAATCCAAACATTCTGTATGTGGAGACACAGGCATGAGAAGTGCAAGATCATCTTAGAGCTGCTATAGCTTGAAGCCTGAACTGACTGTATAAGATACCTTAAAATCAAGTAGTCAACAAACCAACCAAAAATTTAACCTCTATTAGGTGATAATTAACAAAATGTGGGGTCTTCCTAAAAAGTAACTAGGTGAATTTTGTTTAGAGCTGTAGCTTGCTCCCCAAACCCCAACATGATCTATAAATTTCATACTTCCCCATCTCTCTCCAACCTCTGTAGCTCAGAAAGCATCTAAACAGGGGGAAAGGAAAGTGCCAAAGCACAGTCCAGCAGTCCTGACAGAGCTCCAAACCTCACCCCCTAAAGTCTCCAGGCATCCAAGAGCCCACCCTAGATGACCATACCTAGTCACAAGCCCAAAATATGACAGATTTGTCATTTTCCATTGCCTATGATCCATAAAAAATTCCCCACCATAGTTTCCCCTCGAGTTTTTTCCAGTCTTGTTCCCTAAGGCTGGCGAACTCTCCTGAGAGCCTGTTCCCAAATAAGTCTGCCTGTTTTATACTTTTAATTCTTCTTGAATTGACTTATTTTGTCAGTAGAGAAAACCTATTAAATAAGAGGAAAGAAGTTGAGAAAGAGTGATATGGAAACCTCAACAATCACTCTATACCAGTAAAGTCACAGATCTTAGAGTGACAATCAACACTTTACTAAGCCAACATGAACCCTAACTACATTCTAAATATCTGTCCTTATATCCACAGGTAAGTGTAGTTCCCACTCTTTATCCTGAAAGCTTCTCTTCATAACAAATGGAAAGCACCTCAGAAAATCACAACCAGCTCTGATGGTCAATAGAAGAGCTTCTAGGCCTTTATATTGGGCCCTAGAGAAAATCCAAACTACATCCTGCTTTTCACAAATGAAAAATAGACCCAGAGATTTATTTCCCTTCATCTCAAAATCCAGAGAAAATGCCACAAATAAAGTAAACACAGCTTACTCTGGTTACAGTATCAGAGGATTTAGTGCATGGTTGGTTGTCATTATTGTTTGCAGGTTTATGGTGAGGAGTGCACTAGAGCAGAAATACACGGTAGAGGAAGCTATTCATGTCATCTGATGCATTTGGGAAGGAAGAAAGAAAGAAAGGAAAGAAAGAAAGAAAGAAAGAAAGAAAGAAAGAAAGAAAGAAAGAAAGAAAGAAAGAAAGAAAGAAAGAAAGAAAGAAAGAAAGAAAGAAAGAAAGAAAGAAAGATGCAAGGACTCCAGACAATCTCTTCAATGATACTCCTGCAATGAACTATCTTCCTCTGCCTCTTAATATTTCTACTATCTCCAAGGGCTTGGGACCAAGCATTTATACATAAGCCTTAGAGAACATTTAAAGCCATCCAAATTCTTCAGCTTTGTCAGGGTCTTAGTAGCATATCTACCCCACTAGTAAATATTTATTATTTATCATTTTGCCATGTATCATTTGCTGTTTTAAATGTCAAAGCCTAGAGTAAACATACGAAAGAGGTCCCCAAATCAAAATATAATTAGAAAAAGAAGTCTTACTAAACTAAGATAAAAAATTACGGTGTAAGCAATACTGATGGTATTTTCAAAAGATGAAAACATAAAGCAGTAGAAGAATATACTCAAAGTCATCTTGAAACACCTGGAAAATAGAAAAGTATATGTCCCTCTACTCACAAACTGAATATAATAGTTTAAAAAGGTATGTCTCCCATGGACTGCTGTATTTGAATGCTTGGCTCATAGGAAGTGTCACTAATAGGAATTGTGGCCCTGTTGGTGTAGGTGTGCCCTTATTGAAAGTAGTGTGTCACTATGTGGGGCAGGCTTTGGGGTCTTGTATGATCAAACTATATCTAGTATGGTACGAGAAAATATCATCCTGAGTGTGGTAACTCAGACTGAAAAGGGTGTGTACTCACAAATAAGTTGATATACCCAGAGATTTGGGAAGTGAGAGACTCTCAGAACTCAAAGGAAGGGACCTTAGATGAAATCCTCTACAGTGGGGAGAGAGAAATTGTAGAGTCTACCTTCAGTAGAAAGACAGGGCACTGAGTAGAGGGATGGGGTTGCCATCCCACAGTCAAAAGCTCTGACCCAGAATTGTTCCTGTTTGAAAGAACTGCAAGGACAAAAATGGAGAAGAGCCTGA
The DNA here is from genome assembly GCF_947179515.1 of Apodemus sylvaticus. NCBI lineage: Eukaryota > Metazoa > Chordata > Mammalia > Rodentia > Muridae > Apodemus > Apodemus sylvaticus. The sequence continues at coordinate 12,212,715 of NC_067474.1, read as the reverse complement.
GGGAAAGGAGATCCAGTGACTAGTCCAACTCGGGATCTGGCTCAAGTGGAGGACCCATGGCCTGACACTATTACTGATGTTATAGTGTGCTTACAAACAGGGGCCTAGAGGCCCAACAAGCAGCTGAAAGAGTGAGATGCAGATACTAAGACCCAACCAATGGACAGAAGCTGGGGACCCCTGTGGTTGAATTAGGGAAAAGCTGGAAGAAGTTGAGGAGGAGGAGGATCCCATTGGAAGACCAAAAGTCTCAACTAACTTGGACCCCCAAGATCTCTCAGACACTAAGCTACTAACCAAGCAGCATACACTGGCTGATATGAGGCCCCTGACACATACAGCCGCGGACTGCCTGGTCTGGCCTCAGTGAGAGAAGATGCACATAACCCTGGAAAGACTTGAGTCCCCAGGGAGTGGGGAGGTCTACTAAAATGGAGGTGGGAGAGTGGAGACATCCTCTTGAAGATGGGGAGGAGATATGGGATAAGGAAAAGTGAGAGGACTGACCAAGACAGGGATAACAACTAGACAATAAAAGAAAGATTAAAAAATAAAAGAAAGAATAGAAAAAAGAACAAGAAAGGAATTAGTACTAGGTTGTTAAACTGTTGGAATCTGTGTGGATGCATAGTAGGATTCCCACCCCATCCCCCCCTTAGACACATACACTGGATGGCTTCTGTGCAGATGCAAGAAAGTGTGGTATTGTCGAAGTCATGTGGTCTATATACTTTGATTGTGAAAGTGTTATATGTGCACATCTCAAATGCATAGAAGAAATTAGGACTAGATCACATAATCACTGCAGCACAAAACTGAAAGGCAGACTAGTTGTTTCTAATTGGAGCAGGGTGAGACATCATTGGAATGTTCTTTGCTGCCTGTCAGCAGCTAAAACTCCTAGGTACTGCCACCCACACATTCTTTCACAGAGATATTTAAGAATATTCCAGAGAAAAACTCCACACAAAATGGTCAGTCTGATTTTACGACACAGCTGTTCAAAACAAGTGAATGTGCTTTTGAATCTGCACTAATTGAGCTGCCTCGTTGACAAACTATCATCTGTTCTACCTAACATACTTTTAGAATTTGAAATTATCTGCCACAGTGCACATACAGATAAATACACATACACATAAGCACATATTCATATTCAGGTTTTGGTGAATGCATTGTATGCTAGATACATGAATGCACTCTCACATCACTGCGGGTCACTAAAATAGGAAAACAGAATGAGTTTTGTTTTTATTATGGAAATCATTATCAGCCTGTGCTTGCCTTGCTCTTCCGTTTCTCCTACTAGACTGTGATCTCTAGGAAGCCTGAGTTGTGTTTCTGTGTGTATCACACATCATCTAAGTGCTTGTTTCAGGGAGTTTAAACAGCTTGCTCAGTTTTCTGGGAGTGACCGTTTCCCTGGATTCATACAATCCCATTTCCCCCTCTGCCCTATGTTGTTTTATAGAGAGCTATTTCTTCTACAAGTGATGTTCATTCCTCAGATATGCTAGGCTCCCAAGCATCCATTAGAGAGCACAATCCACAAGACTCTGCATGCCTAAATGGACCCCTACCTTTAATGGGATGAATAGCAGGGAGGAAATGTGTTACCCAGGCAACAGAGCTGCCTGGTTTAAATGACTTTCCTGATTATCACAACAAAAGCTGAAAGAGAAAATGTGCTAGAAAATGCTGAGTTCATATTAAATTTGACAATAAAAGAATAATAAAAAAACTAATACTTTTGACTACAAGTAAAATTTCTGGACTGCTTTTAATATTGTCAAATTATAATCATCATCCATTTGCATTCACTGAAGTTATTGGAATTTCAGGAGATATTAAGTAGTTTATTGCAGAGCACAGTTTGTCATTTTTACCTAGTTCATTATCAGTTTTAACTTTAGAAACATATATATCTGTAAACAGCCTGTTGGTCTTATCCAAAGCTTTATGTACTAATGTTGGTCTTGCCCAGGGCTATATTTACTAAACATTTGCAAAACAAAAAATAGAACCACAAGACTGATTTTTTTATTTTATTTTAGAATAAATCTTAATTAATAAACAGCAACAGAGAGCAGTTCTAGATCATATTTTCTGGCCTTGGGTGTCAGCTGTGACCCATATCACAGCTTGGCCAGCCTCACTGGTGACATGGTGTAACCAGAGCCCTGATCACACAGTTTTAATGTTGTGATTAGTGTGAGGAAAAATCAACACAGAACATTGCCTGCTTCCAGGCCTTAAATATCAGAAGAATATACTCATGTAAAGAAAATAGAACTCAGTACTTAACAATCAATCTAGTCAATTTAAATGCCAGTCAACAACTGTAATAATGAAGAAATACCCAGATTTTGATGCAAAGGCATGGGAATAGTTTGTTATGATTAACTGGGATTCTTGGGGCACCATCTGGGTATGAGTATGTCTGCTCCAGACATACTAAGTAAATGGAGAGCTGCCATCAATAGGTAGTCCTATGGACTAAATAAATGGATAAACTAAATAGATAAAGAATCAAGCCAGGTGAGAACCAGCATTGCCCTTTCTCTTCTTCCTGGATGTTATGACTCTTATTCTGTCATCCCCGTTCCTGATAATATACGGACTCAGCCTAAAACATGAGCTAAAGAATATTTTCTCTCCACTGAGTTGTCTATCCCACTTTTTTGAACAAGGCAAGGAAAAATAACTAATGTAAGATTTTATCTGAATTTCACTTTGTCATAATAATGAAAATATTTTGAAAATAAACTCCCACACATGTGCTAGAAATAGCACTAATGGAAATCAGTGAGCCAAAAAAAAAAAAAAAAAAAAAGATAAAAGACATGAATGTAGAGAGCTAGTCAGAAAGAAGAGGTGAGAACTAGTCAAAAAGAAGAAGCAGGAGAGACCAAATGAAAATAATGATGAAGTATTTATTATTAAAACACATTATGTATCTGTATGAAAAAGTCATGATGATACTTTCATTATTTGAGATTAACATATGCTAATAGAACCTCAAAATCATTTGAAAAGGCTTTATACTTTTTCATTAGTTTATTTTATGTATTTTTAAAATAAATTTTATTACCTTATCTCCCTCTTAACAATTCTACAATACTAGGCTGGTGAAACTATGACTGTAAAATCTCAGTGAGAAGCAACACTTTTTCAGAAAGTTTCACAATGCCAGCAACATCTAAAAAGATTAATTTGGAACATGAGCAAAGTCAACACTACATATGTATAACTTGGTTGCTAATCCAGTTATTTTTTTTAAATCCTGTCATTTATATTAATCAAAGTACCACAAAGTCATTTTTAAGCTGTGCTTATAAAATGAGATACTATTCTGAGGTGTTTGATAAAATTTTGGATTTTTTTACAACTCAAGTTTGTAAATCTCCCTATCATTTGTGTGTACCATTGTGTATCATTTAAAATTAAGTATATCATTAAGAATTTCTACTTGACTTTACAATTAAATAAATTTGTTTACAACATTTGTTTTTATATTCATGCAATGTCTAGATTGACTATCTATAAAAGTTATACTTGAGATATAGGTCATTCACACCCATATCGTTAGCGACACAAGTGCTAGCAATGGAAAATGAATACTCTCAGAATAATGCACTTAAACAATATGTGAATCCAAACAATGTAGTGTTCCCTTAAGTTCGTCTCAGAATTTCATTCCTTAACAAAAACAACTATTTGTTACGTGCCTAGTGAAGAATATAAATAATATAAAATATGAAAATTAGTAAGTCCCCATTGAAAGAAAAAGGTTTCAACTGTAGACTAAGAAAAGGATGCCTACTACACCAGGAATTCTTAATTTGGGGAATCTGGACATTCATAGCTTTTGCTTTAATGTATTAAATTATTGTTGAATTTAGCTTTAATGTTCTGTCTGTGTACCAAATACAGCATCTACTTTTCCCCCAGAGACAGTCACTTTAGTTTTCAGAATTTCTTGAAACTGAAAGGTCACCATGGCAGGATTGTCCTTTATAAATATCATCAATAACAGCAAATTTATTAGGTTGAAAAATAATAAATATGCTGCAAAATTGTATCGACAGCATGTAGACATTCTCATCATTATTTCCTTTCATAATTTATTTTAAACTAAAAATGTGATATTCTTCACTAAAATTATAAGATTTAATTACAAATATAAATAATATATATTCATACATTATAGACATGTCGTATGTTTGTAGCAACTACCAAATAGCCTGGAAAGGATAGTGCAATAAATTAAACTTTTAATTAACCCTGGGTAAACTCCTGCTTTCTAGTTCTAAGAACAAATGGAATATTGATTGCTATGCTTATATTTTTTCATTTATAACATTTAGGTTTTACAGAGAGAACACAATCAGAAAGAAAAACCTAAATGTTGCTATTAAACATCACAGCTATACCACTTCTTGGCATATACCTGAAGGGCTCAACATCCTATTCCACAGATACTTCCACAGCTATTTCCATTGCTATTTATAATAACTTGGAAATAGAAACAACCTAAATCTCCCTCAGCAGTCAAGCGGATAATGACAATGTGGACATACATTCTATAGAACACCATTCTTCTATAAAGAGAGACAAAATCATAAACTTTTCAGGTAAATTAATGGAACTAGAAAAGCTCCAGAAAGACAAATGTGTATTCTCTCTCTTAACAGGCTTCTTGCCTTGAATTTCAGGTGCATGTGCAATGTGAAGTAACTGGAAAAAGTGGAAAAGTAGAAAGGAGTCATTGCCAGGTAGAGAAGCAATAGAGAGTGTATAGGTAATCTGATCTGGAAACTGTGAGGTGACAAGGCTTCAATTAGGGAATAGAGTGTAAGATGGATTCCGAAGGCAGGTGGAGTGAAATAACAGTAGGCTATTTGAAAAAGTCATAAGAAAACATACTAATAATTATTTACCTAAAAAAAAATCTTACAATGCAAGTAAATCTGAATATAAATATACATAAATAGTTTAAATGAACTTTTCTCATCTGGGCTGACAGTGCTTCTTCCAACAGCTAAAGATCACTAAACAAAAACTCCAAACTAGACATAAGAATCCTTCTTTTGTGTTGTTGACTAAAGTTATCCAAAAGTCTTTAAGAACTAATACTCCATTGCTGTTGCCTGTGATTGCCCCCTAGATGAAGACGGTAATTCTTTGGTGCAGAAGACACTGTACACATGGCACAGGTCCCAGAGGACCTGATCTGGAACTGACCTGAATGCTTCCTCCCTAAGTATTAGCTCCAGAAGGCACAAGGCAAGTTTCCAGAGAAGTGAAACAAGCAATAGCCCTACCCAGCTATGATGCCTGTGAACCCCAACAATTTCCAGCATGGAGCCGTAGTCCTATGCATTCACCAGGGGCGTGAACATCTCCTTGGCTTCAACCAATAGTTCTCTATTCGATTGTGCCAATAAAGACTCAATAGCCAGATGCTGAAGTGGAAGCCTGTCATCTCCAAGAGGCAGAAAGGACCCAGCTAAACTTCTTCCTCATCAGACCTCCCAAGAGGAAGCTCTCCTTGTCCACACTTATTTCACAAATGCTTCTAATTCAATCTGCCTTCCTTCTACTGCATGTGTTTCTCTCAATCCATCCTCTTGACTCACTCTTACTATAGTTTTTCCTATTTTCACTCCCTATCAAGTTATTGATTGCTGTGCCCCTTGACCTATTGTTGAATTTAGCTAATTCTGTTTACAATAAACAGAAAGCTCTTGGATTAAATGAGTGTGGTAAGGCTTAACCACACCAGAACTAGAAAAAGGTTTTTCTGTTAAATAAATTATATAAGACAATCTTAAGGTTCATAGCATGATCAAATATCTTGCAATACTTCAAATTTAAGACCCATTCAACAAGAGGGATGTCATGTCTGAGCATGAAAATCTAGCCAAACATGTAGTTTAATCATAGATCTTGGAGGAGAACTTATAGACATCATTTTACTTAACCAGCATAATCCTTAACCACATTCTAAATATCAGTCCTTATGCTCACAGATGAGTGTAGACCTCATGCCCCGTCAAAGAAACTTCTTTTGAAAGAAGTGGAGAAAGTTTCAGGAAAACACAACTAATCAAAATGTGTAGTTGTGGATTCAGTCCCAATGAATACACCTACAAAAGATTCTGGTACTATAAGCAGAGGGAACATTGCAGAAAAGTGGGACAAAATATTGTAAGCACTTAAGGAGCAGGGAGATTGCTGTGAAATTGTGTCTGCTAGTAATTGCAGAAACTACACTCATAAAGTTTTGCCAACATAAGAAATGAGTTTCATGCGATAGCACCAGGAGACATTCTAATGTAAACAGGGCAGCCCAGAAAGCCTCCATCCTACACAAAGAACTAAAGGCAACTACAGAATGATCAGAGCAGGAGAATAGACTTCTCTAGAGAAGAGCAAACCAATTACTTATCCAATACCAAATAGCCAACCCTGAAAACAAACACATAAGCAACACAATTCAGTCTGAGCAGCTTACATGTACGAATATGTGTGTGTGTGTGTGTGTGTGTGTGTGTGTGTGTGTGTGTGTGTGTATGTCTATACACACACATGTAGCAAAATTGAACGAAAAAAGAGGCCATGATTTTGAAAGAGAGCCAAAAAGTATATGAGATGGTTTGGATGGATAAAAGGGAATGAAGAAATATTATAATTATAATTTCAAAAATAAAAGAAAAATTAAAAAATAACTAAAAAGGAAAACAAAATGTTTAACTTAGGTGCGGTCTCAGATAAACTTTCATGTGAAATATCTGCAAATTGCAAATTCACAGCTTCTTTTATAGCTCTGATATGTATAAAGTTTAGAAATCATTTCCATCCTTATAAGAACATGGAAGCACACTAGAATAGTGGCTTATTGGATCATCTCAGAAATGGCTCCCTAAATCTGGAGATATGAGCAAATGAAGAGAACAAGGAAGGTCAACCCAAAAGGCAGAGACACCTGTGGATCGAAGATTGGACTCTTCTCAAAAGCTGACCAGCATGGCCACTTGATGCACAACACCAAACTTTAGCAAAGAATCAAAGGACAAGACAGATTCAAAACTTGCAAAATAAATATACCTATAACTGTATATCCAAAGTTTGTGGTTGAAACAATGAGTGACTTTTAAATAAGCAAAATGACCTAAAACCAAATGTCTGGGAGCTCTTTACAGTTCCTGATGAAGAGCTATATTTACATAGCCAACCCATTAAATGGCCCTCACCATTAAGAACAAGGATTACCCACAGAGCTTAGGTTCCAGTCCTGAGACCTCTGGTGGGAGCCTTCAGATCTCTGCTTCGGGATCCAGAACAGCCTGGGCTACAACACCACATCTCCAGGCCCTGCAAGAGAACAGCTGTGCACCCGGGAGGCCAGCTGGGAGGAGTCAGTGTGCTCTGGTGAGTCAGGACCTGCAGAGCAGAGGATCCAGTCCTGAGGCCTCTGGTGGGAGCCTTCAGGTCTCTGTCTCTGGTTCTGGAACAGCCTGGGCCACAGCACCCTGTCTCCAGACAGTGCAGGAGGTCAGCTGTGCACTGGAGGCCAGCTGGGAAGAGGCAGCTTGCACTGGTGAGTCCAGCATTGACAACAAGAACCAACTAACACCAGTGAGAACTAGATGGCAAAAGGCAAATGCAAGAATGTCATTAAGAGAAATCAAGGCAATATGGCAGCATCTGAACCCAATTCTCCTTTAACAGCATGTCCTGGATACCCCATCACACCAGAAAAACAAGATTTGAATTTAAAATCACTGGTCATGATGCTGGTACAGGAACACATGAAGGACATACTTAAAGTAATTCAGGAGAAAACGGATTAAAAGTTAGAAGCCCTTACAAGGGAAACACAAAAATCATTGAAAGAAATTCAGGAGAATAAAAAAGCCAATAAGGAGGAAACACAAAAATCACTTAAAGAAATACAGGAGAACTTTAGTCAATAGGCTGAGGTCATGAAAGAGGAAACACAAAAATCTCTTTAAAAAATTACAGGAAAACACAAACAAGCAAGTGAAGGAGCTAAGCAAAACCATTCAGGATCTAAAATCAGAAGTAGAAACAACTAAGAAAACTCAAAGGGAGACAACTCTGGAGATAGAACACCTTGGGAAGAAATCAGGGGACATAGATGCAAATATCAACAACAGAATACAAGAGATAGAAAAAGAATCTTAGATGCTGAAGATACCATAGAAACCATGGACTCAACAGTTAAAGAAAATGCAAAATGCAAAAAGCTTGTAACCCAAAACATCCAGGAAATCCAGGACACAATGAGAAGACCAAACCTAAGGATTATAGGTATAAATGAGAGTGAAGATTTACAACTGAAAGGGCCAGCAAATATCTTCAATAAAATTATGGAAGAAAACTTCCCTAACCTAAAGAGAGAGATGCCCATGGATATACAAGAAGCCTACAGAACTCCAAACAGACTGGACCAGAAAAGAAATACCTCCCGTCAACATAATAATCAAAACACCAAATGAACTAAACAAAGAAAGAAAATTAAAGGCAGTAAGAGAAAAAGGCCAAGTAACATATAAAGGAAGACCTATCAGAATCACACCAGACTTCTCACCTGAGACTATGAAAGCTAAAAGATCCTGGGCAGATCTCATGCAGACTCTAAGAGAACACAAATGCTAGCCAAAACTACTATACCCAGCAAAACTCTCAATCACCATAGATGGAGAAACCAAGATATTCCATGACAAAACCAAGTTTACCCAGTATCTTTCCACAAACAGAGCCCTACAAAGGATAATAGGATGAAAACACCAATACAAGGAGGGAAACTTCACCCTGGAAAAAGCAAGATAGTAACCTTCTTTCAACAAACCCAAAAGAAGATAACCAATCAAATTTAAAAAATAACATCAAAAATGGCAGGAAGTAATAATCACTATTCCTTAATATCTCTTAACATCATTGGGCTCAATGCCCCAATAAAAAGACATAGACTAACCAACTGGATAAGGAAACATGACCCTACATTTTGCTGCATACAGGAAACACACCTCAGTGTCAAAGACAAACACTACCTTAGAGTAAAAGGCTGGAAGACAATTTTACAAGCAAATGGTCTCAGGAAACAAGCTGGAGTAGCCATTCTAATATCAGATAAAATTGACTTTCAACCCAAAGTCATTAAAAGAGACTCTGAAGGAAACTTCTTGCTGGTCAAAGGAAAATTACACCAAGAACTCTCAATCCTGAACATCTGTGCTCCAAATGCAAGGACACCCTCATTCATAAGAGAAACTTTACTAAAGCTAAAAGCACACATCGCACATAACACAATAATTGTGGGTGACTTCAACACTGCACTTTCCTCAATGGACCGATCAGGAAACAGAAACTAAACAGGGACACAGTGAAACTAATTAAAGCTTTGGACCAATTAGATTTAACAGATATATATAGAACATTTTATCCTAAAGCAAAAGAATATACCTTTTTCTCAGCACCTCATGGTACCTTCTCCAAAATTGATCATATAATTGGTCACAAGACAGACCTCAACAAATATAAAAAGATCAAAATAATCCCATGCCTACTATCAGATCACTATGGAGTAAAATTGGTCTTCAATAGCAACAAAAACAACAGAAAACCCACATACATGTGGAAACTGAACAATAGGCTACTCAATGATACCTTGGTCAAGGAACAAATAAAGAAAGAAATTAAAGACTTTTTAGAATTTAATGAAAATAAAGACACAACATACCCAAATCTATGGGACACAATGAAATCAGTGCTAAGAGTAAAACTCATAGCCCTGAGTGCCTCCAAAAAGAAAATGGAGAGAGCATACACTAACAGCGAAACAACACACCTGAAAGCCCTGGAACAAAAAGAAGCTATTTTACCCAGGAGGAGTAGAAGGCAGGAAATCATCAAACTCAGGGCTGAAATCAATCAAGTAGAAACAAAGAGAACCATACAAAGAATCAACAAAACTAGGAGTTGGTTCTTTGAGAAAAATCAACAAGATAGATAAACCCTTAGCCAGAGTAACCAAAGGGCACAGAGAGAGTATACAGAATAACAAACTTAGAAATGAAAAGGGAGATATAACAACAGAAACTGAGGAAATTCAAAAAATCATTACATCCTACTACAAAAGCCTATACTCAACACAACTAGAGAATCTGGAGGAAATAGACAGTTTCCTAGACAGATATCAGACACCAAAACTAAATCAGGATCAAACAGATCATCTAAACAGTCCCATAACACCTGAAGAAATAAAAAGGGTCATAGAAAGTCTCCCAACAAAAAAAGCACGGGACCAGATGGCTTAAGTGAAGAATTCATAGAAGACCTAACACCAATACTCTTCAAACTATTCCACAAAATAGAAACAGAAGGAACTCTACCCAACTTGTTCTATGAAGCCACAATTAAGCTGACACCAAAACCACACAAAGATCCAACAAAGAAAGAGAACTTCAGGCCAATTTCCCTTATGAATATTGATGCAAAAATACTTAATAAATTTCTTGCCAACCGAATCCAAGAACACATCAAAATGATCATCAGCCATGATCACGTAGGCTTCATCCCAGGAATGCAGGGATGGTTCAATATAAGGAAATCCATCAATGCTATCCACTGCATAAACAAACTCAAAAAAAAAAAAAAAACATTTGATCATCTCATTAGATGCAGAAAAAGCATTTGACAAAATTCAGCATCCTTTCATTCTAAAAGTCTTAGAAAGAACAGGAATTCAAGGCCCATACCTAAATATCATTAAAGCAATATACAGCAATCCGGTAGCCAACATCAAACTAAACGGAGAGAAACTTGAAGCAATCCCACTAAAATCAGGGACTAGACAAAGCTGCCCCCTTTCTCCATATCTTTTCAATATAGTACTTGATGTTCTAGCTAGAGCAATTAGACAACATAAGGAGGTCAAGGGGATATAAATTGGAAAGGAAGAAGTCAAATTATCACTATGTGCAGAAGACATGATAGTCTACTTAAGTGACCCAAAAACTTCCACGAGAGAACTCCTACAGATGATAAACAACTTCAGCAAAGTGGCTGGTTATAAAATAAACTCAAGGAAATCAGTTGCCTTCCTATACTCAAAGGATAAGCAGGCTGAGAAAGAAGTTAGGGAAATGACTCCCTTCACAATAGTCACAAACAATATAAAGTATCTTGGTGTGACTCTAACCAAACAAGTGAAAGATCTACACGACAAGAACTTCAGGTCTCTGAAGAAGGAAATCGAAGAAGACCTCAGAAAATGGAAAAATCTGCCATGCTCGTGGATTGGCAGGATTAATATAGTTAAAATGGCCATCTTTCCAAAAGCAATCTACAGATTCAATGCAATACCCATCAAAATCCCAACTCAGTTCTTCACAGAGTTAGAAAAAACAATTCTCAACTTCATCTTGAATAACAAAAAACCCAGGATAGCTAAAACTATTCTCAACAACAAAAGAAATTCTGGGGGAATCAGTATCCCTGACTTCAAGCAATACTACAGAGCAATAGTGTTAAAAACTGCATGGTAATGTCACAGTGACAGGCAAGTGTAACAATGGAATAGAATTGAAGACCCAGAAATGAATCCACACACCTATAGTGGCTTGATCTTCGACAAAGGAGCCGAAAACATCCAGTGGAAAAAAGATGGCCTTTTCAACAAATGGTGCTGGTTCGATTGGAGGTCAGAATGCAGAAGAATGCAAATTGATCCATTCTTATCTCCATGTACTAAACTCCACTCCAAGTGGATCAAGGACCTCCACATAAAACCAGACACACTGAAACTAATAGAAAAGAAACTGGAGAAAACCCTTGAAGACATGGGCACAGGGGAAAAGTTCCTGAATAGAACACCAATAGCTTATGCTCTAAGATCAAGAATTGACAAATGGGACCTCATAAAATTGCAAAGTCTCTGTAAGGCAATGGACACTGTTAAAGGACAAAACGGCAACCAACAATTTGGGAAAGGATATTCACCAACCCAAATCTGATAGAGGGCTAATATCCAGTATATGCAAAGAACTCAATAAGTTAGACCCCAGGGAACCAAATAACCCTATTAAAAAATGGGGTACAAATCTAAACAAAGAATTTTCACCTGAAGAAATTCAGATGGCTGAGAGGCACCTTAAGAAGTGCTCAACATCATTAGTCATTAGGGAATTGCAAATCAAAACAACCCTGAGATTTCACCTTACACCAGTCAGAATGGCTAAGGTCAAAAACTCAGGAGACAGCAGGTTTTTGGCAAGGTTGTGGAGAAAGAGGAACTCTCCTCCACTGCTGGTGGGGCTGTAAGATGGTACAACCACTTTGGAAATCAGTCTGGTGGTTCCTCAGAAAACTGGACATGACACTTCGGGAGGACCCTGCTATACCTCTCCTGTGCATATACCCAAAGGATTCCCCGGCATGCAATAAAGACACATGCTCCCTTATGTTCATAGCAGCCTTATTTCTAATAGCCAGAAGCTGAAAAGAACCCAGATGTCCCTCAAAGGAGGAATGGATACAGAAAATGTGGTATATTTACACAATGGAATACTACTCAGCAATTAGAAACAATGAATTCACAAAATTTTTAAGCATACGGTTTTATCTATCTAAGTGAGGTAACCCAATCACAAAAGAATACACATGGAATGCAATCTCTGATAAGTGGAAATTAATTAGCCCAGAAGCTCTGAATACCCAAGGCACAAATAGCATAACAAATGACTCCCATGAAGAAGTATGAAGAGGGTCTTGATCCTGGAAAGGATTGATCTAGCGTTGGAGAGGAGTATCAGGACAGAGAAAAAGGAGAGATGTGATTGGAGAATGGGTAGAGACAAGAAGGTTTATGGGACATATGGGGAGGGGGGATCTGGGAAAGGGGAAATCATTTGGAATGTAAAGAAAGAATATAGAAAATAAAAATATAAAAAAAGAACAAGGATTAGATTTATGTTTTGTTTTTATAAAAAACTGTGCATAACGATTGTCATCTGGTATATTTATTTATTTAAAGAAAAATATAAAATTTATAGCTCTATAGCAAGGTATTTTTTCCTTCAAGTGTGAGTATAAAGACAACATATCAGTAGAAATTACATCAGTGGAAGAGGAGACTGAACTGATGATGGCGCCCCTATCTTGTCGGTGTGTTATAAGAGAGCCATGTATGAAAGAAACAACACGAGGAAAAATGAGCCAACAAAACATTGAGGAGGACCGCATCTCTTACTTAACGTTTACCTATTCCAGTGCAATTCTAAGCTTTAAAAAACTGTAACAATGCATTAGGATTCAGCAGTCTATAAAGAAGTAAAATTAGCAATATGGATCTTGAGGGACACGTGAGAAGGGAGACACACCACAGTACAAGACCTGCAAGTCAGATGATATTTCATCCTGCAAGATTATTGCAAACATAAATTAGAAACCCTAGCATATCAACTAAACTTTTGTAAAGAATGAATATTGCTGGTATGCTGGGGAAGAGAGAGAAAATAGAAGCATTTACAAATGTGTCTGAAACCAGAAAGGACAGAAAAATTTTTTTTAAAAAAAGCTATAACAATTAAAGTCAAATTTCCATAAGGATAGTAGACACAACTTCAATAATCACTTTTATGTATGGATAGTCTCAATTTTTAAGTAAAAAACAGACATAGGGAAGACCAAGCTCAAATAGTCGAACAAAAGCTCAACTGCAAATTATGAAAATTATCACTTTACATAAATTAATGTGATAGAATATCATTAGAAACTCAAACAATGAAATACTCTCACTGCTGTGAATCAATGGAAAACTGACATAGATGTTTAAACAGTCATTAAAATGGAAAATTTGAGGAAAACCTACAGCATATTGGGTCATTTGTTGAAGAACACTCTTGCTCTTCAAAATTAAATACCAAATATAAAAAGTACGAAGCTTCAATAAACCTAACAGACAAGTGAGCTGCTTTTCACTACACCCTCTTTCCATAACAACAAATTCCCAAGTCTGGCTCTGGGAGAATGCTATTGACATGGACAATGCTGGCATGAAATGCATCCACTCTAGTCTAGTTTTTGTGGAACATTCATTGAGGCAGACCATATCATGGAACAAAACATTTAACTTGATACCTTTTAGAGACACTAAAAGCATGCCTTCAGATCATATTAAAATCATAACATCTCTATAAAAAAAGATGGATGGATTTGCCTTAGTGTTTGGTAAAGAATAATACCCTTTGTCCTCCCTATCCATACACTACAAAATAATGTAATGAACAAATAAAAGAAAAAAAGTTACATGTGTATTTGTTCCAAAGATGATGGGATACAGTTGTTAGAGGGAAAATTATAGCATTGAAATGCATCAATTAAAAAAAGAATGGCATAAATGGTGCCGAAATTTATACCTGAGAAAATTACAATAAGACAAGCCACACAAGTTTAAAGCAGTTTAAGAAACATGGTTATGAAAGTTAAAGCCAAAAGCAATAGAGCGGAAAACAGGAAAATCATAGAATAAAACCAGCAACTGTTCTTTGAAACATAAACAAATTGATAATTGACTTATGGATTCTACTGTTGTAATAAAAGACCTGTGGGGCAAAGGGTTTCAACTTATCACAGTCTATCACTGAGGGCATTTAGGGTGGAAATTCAAACAGCACAGGAACTAATACAGATGCTATGGAGGAGTGCTTATTACTAGCTTTCTCAGTTTGTTTTCTTCTTGTACACCCCAGGATCAGCTGACCAAGGTTAGCACTACCCACAATGATCATGAATCTTCCTCATCACTAAATAAGAAATTGCAACACAGGCCTGTGCACAGGCTAATCTTGTTGGAGCATTTTTTTAATTGAAGTTCCTTCTTCAAAATGTACCTATAAAATGAGCCAGGATAATGATGTTTTGAGCAGGTTACTAGGAACAAAGATAAGAAATAAATGTCTAATGTTAGATACAAAGACAGGCTTATTACTCCATTAGATCAAAGGAAAACCATGGAGTCTGAGTTGAGTATATACTCATAAATGTGAGGATCTTGGTAAAAAATCAATTTTTGAAATATGTCATATAATAAAACTAATAGAGAATACACATTTATTTTATGATACATATATTAAATCATGATAGATATATGAGAGACATAATAAATAGGAAACTGAAGCAATGGATCACTTTCAAAAATATTATTATCTCTGGGCAATCTACCAAATGACTACTAAACCAAGTAAAAATCTCTGCAATCTCAAGAAAACTGAAGCAAAAGCATGATTTCTTAACTCTTTCATTGAGCTTGGCACTAATCTAGTAATAAAAGCAGTTGGATAGAAAAGGAAATCACAGGGAGTCAGTGTCTCTTATGACTATAGATGTATACCTTTATTCAAAATATCAAAAGAACTATGTATCACCATTGTGGAATGAAAACCTTGTTTGACATTCAAAGGTAAATAATAAAATCTACGGCCTCATTAGACATGACAATGATAAGGTCAATGGCATGGCGGAGTACACATAGAAAGCAATAAAAACCTAACACTTGTTTGTGACAATAAAGATTACATGTAAGAAATGGCAGTCCCTGGATGAAAGATCTGAATTTTCTCCACTAATGTAGGAACAAATGAATGACTTCATCTTGTTAGTGCAGTTTGGCAGTATTACAGGTATTAGGACAATAAGACAATACATTAATTATAAGATTAGAAATTTTTAGAAGATTGTTTCTGTTTTCCAATGATATAATTATTAGCCAGTTCCAAGAAATTGACCCCTTCTTTCCTCTGCAAATTATTCTGGAACCAAAACCTTGCTTACATAAGGCAAACTCACAGGACACAAAATCTTCACTACAGATGCTGTGTGTGATCCCAGCTATTAAGGCTTGTTAAAGGTAATGAGAAGGTCTAAGGAGCCTACAAAGCCGGCCATCATCCACTGTTCACGACACCAGAAAGGGAAAGACCCAGTTACAGAGGACAACAATAAGGCAGATCAAACAGCCTGTCACACTGCCCTAGACATCGGACCTCTCTTGTCCCCGACTTCCCTGGATCTGGGGGATCCTATGCTCCCTGACTACCCTAAATATTCAAAAGATGACATAATCTAGAGATTTTTCCATGTCTCGATACCAACTCAAAGATAGTTGAAATTTTCAGTAACTATAAAGCCTTCCATCAAAAACAAAACAAAAACAACAACAGCAACAAAAATAAACAATAATAGGTTCAGAGGCACAAAACCTGGAGCCTACTGGGAGACAGACTTGACAGAGGTAAAATCTGAAAAACTTAGATATAAATATTTGTTGATGTTTATAGATACCTTTTCATGTTGGTGAAAATGTGAAACTACACCCATGACAGCAAAAAAAATCTTAGAGTACATACTGCCAAGACATGGGCTTCCTCAGATGCTAGGGTTAGACAATGGACCAGCTTTTGTGTCCTATGTAAGTGAGACTAACCAATATTGTGAGAATTGATTGAAAACTTTGTTGTACATATAAACTTCAGAGATCAGGACAGGTAGAGAAAATAAACAGAACCCTAAAAGAGACCTCTACTAAATTGATCTGAGAGACTCACAAAGACTGAGTCACTCTCCTTCCCTCGCTCTCCACTAGGTATGAATCTCCCCTCCTCCCGCCTTACAGGATGAGACTCATCCCTTTTAAAATCATGTTTAAGATATCGCCCCCCCTCCCATGGTTCTGAACATACAGGCAGAGGTTACTGCTGAGTCCAAAGATTGCCAATTCCTAGACTATTTTAAAATTGTCCAACAGGCTCATAAACATGTTTGGCCTAAACCTCATGTTCTCTATGAAACAGTTCCTCCTCCAGCCAGGGGTCTTAAAGCCTTGTTAAAAGGTCCCTATATTATTGTCTTGACCACACCCATAACCCTGGAGGTTAATGGGATTACAGCGTGGATCCACCATACACCTATTTGCAGTTAAAGATGACCCTGACCAACAGGAGAAAACTCAGACTCAGAAGTCCCTGCTATCTCCCACTGAAGGGGCCTCCTACCCCTCGAGTACCATGAGGACTAGACAATAACAACCCTGACCCACTGTAAAATATGATGGTCCAGTCGTTTTAGATCACCAATACACCCAGGCCTAAATTAACTGAGTCATAAAGATATAGCCCTATTACTGTTTCCATGAGATTATTCATAGCTGACACTGACATAGACCTCCCTGACATTATAAAAGAAAACATTATGATAGACTGAGATAAACAATAGATACAGATATGAAAAGCTACTACCAGTCACTCTATAACAAAGGTTAAGGAAGTCCCATAATTGGACCTTATAGTTATGAGACAAGGAGGCAATGAGAGGCAAAATCTATTCCATCTTGGGACCCAACTCCATCTTAAAAGGAAAAAAAAAAGCCTTAGAAAAGTATTAGTAAGTATTCTATGGTTTGTCCTTGGCCCATACCCCAGAGTTACTCCCAGCTTCTTCCTAACAACAGTCAATCAAAGATCAGTCTGATTGTTTCAGATGTACTTTCAAACAGTTTATTTTTATTCATGGTCTTGCTTCAGAGCACTCACCTGTCGGCTTATAATAGTCATTCTATTAGAAGCTTGCCAGGCTGTACATGCCCCGACTTGCTACCATTTTCCTATAAGACCCTATCCCAATGAGGACTTAGGGCTGCTTCACCACACTTTCCTCTAGGTCAACAATAAATAAACCCAAATTCAAATTTATAATAAAAAGACCCTAGTATGATTAATCAGAAATGACTCCTTGATGATCTTTTGGGGTTCATTGATACTTCCTGACACAACAGTAGTAGGTAGCATGTTAGAAGGTTGTAAAAACAAGCTGAGGAGTGGGACCTTGACAAATGTTAGGTGAGCCTTTAAGAGATATATATACCTGAGTCCTGAGCCTTCTAATTTCCTGCTACTAATCAACCATGTATTCCTATCCCCATGAAGTTCTGCTTCAGCATGAGTCCAGAATCAATGAAGCCAAAAAGTATGGGTGAATTTTCTGACACTATGAACCACAATAAATAGCTCCTTTCAGGAGTTGTTTATGAAAGACATATCTAGCTGTAATTTTGATAAAAACATATGCACAACAGTAGGAAGAAATACAAAATACTATGGTGAAAGAATTAAAAATTCCAGCTATGTCTTCCTGTACTAGAAGTCTTAATACTGCTGAGATGCTAATTCTCCTGAAACTCTCTGCAGCTTCAACAAATCACTCCTGTTCACACTCCAAGTGAATTCTTTAATAAGTAGTTAAACATTGTCAGAAGTTTATATGAAAAGATCGAAGAGATAGAATAAAAAAATATGTAGAGGGAGGAGGGGTACAAGGAAGGAAAGGAGGAAGAAAAGAAAGAGAAAGAGGAAGATTCATATTAAGTAATATAAAGTTCATATATAGCTTTATTAGGAAGGCTGAGTATTGGCAAAAGAACAGACATGGATCAATAAAGCTGATTAAAACACAGAAACAGACTGAAGCGTGAGTGACCTAACTCATAGCCAAGTAGCCAAGTTTCATAAATAGTCTCTTCAACAAGCACTGTCAATGATAAGTCCACATGACTAAGATGCAAGCAACAAAACTCTGGACCTAGAATGAGACAATGCATGGTAGCCAAAAACTCATCATAGGGCATGCACCTATATAAAAAAGGCAGTCATGGCACCTCTATAGGAAAATACAGGAGGAAACACAGTGAGTTTGGATTTGATGAAAAGAATATAATTATATCTCCAAAAATTTAAATCAATCATTATAAAATTGGGATTTTCTATTAAAATTAAAAATTTGCCCTTAAAAAGATGCCATTAAAATTTGAGACTAAGTTTAGCTTAGTAAAAATATCTTAATACACCTGAATGATATAGGGCTGGTTATAAACCCTCAAAATGAGTCATTAAATGCCAGAAGAATGAAGCAATATATATTAAAATTGGTCCAGGATCTGAAGGACATGTCACAGATGATACTATATAGACATTAACAAACATATGTGTTAAAAATTTACTCAATGCAGCTGTTATTCAATCAAGGGTGTCAAATTTAAACAAGAAGATACAACAGTACACCTGCTAGAAAGAGTTGACTCAGTCTAATCCCTGGAAAAATTCAGAGAGAGGGAGTTTCATAGTTACATCCAATCTCAAAACAAACAAACAAATGTCCAGATGCTGGTGTGATTACAAAAGATTGCACCACTTCTGAAAACAGTTTGGAAAAATCTTTCCAAGCTAGAGAATATCCTTTTTCCATTTTCTGTGTATTGTACTTCTTACCAGTTCTGTTTGAACATCTATATTCAAAGATAATGTTCTTTTTACCAAGTTATTCAATCTCTACAAAAGTAGAAGTGATGAAAATAACCTTCAGTAAACGAGATGATTGCCTATCTTCCTCACCAGCACTGTAAATGGAATTCAGGAATAAAAAGAATGGATTAACAAATTATGAAGTTATTGGGTAAGCAACATATTGATGAGTAAAATGAAACTAGTCTGTTAAAAACTACAAATTACTCATGGCTTATTACATCTCACTCTGGAAAAAAGATGAGGTTATATTTTTAAATGTTTAGTAATTCCACGAGAAGGGAGCAAGGCACAGGGATGAGGCAGGAGAGAAGGACTTACAAAATATTATTTAAATCCTTAAAGTCACTCTGTATGCTCACGCAATTGTGAAAACACGGTGTCATCTATGTGTCAGAGAATGCAGAACTTAAAGTGAAGCAATGCACAGTCATTGTGAATATGAATGTTAGCACAGCCTGAAACCCCAGAACCAGGAAGATAGGAAGACAACAATAAGTAATTCATGAAAATTAAAAAAGGAATATTAGGAACAAGGAAACCTCCTGGAGGAATCAGTCTAAGAGATTGGAACTCGGTGACAGATGCACCATATAACTAGTACACTGTTGGGATGGTGGAAAGGTGGTGCTGGCTCCTCAAATTGAGACAAGTATGCTGTACCCATGGAGAAGGGCAAAAAAGCATAAGAAATAAGTAAAATGACCATGTGACACAAATAACATTAAAGTTATTAGTATCCATTCTCATTCAGATGAATTTAAATACAAAGAATCACACAGGGAAGTAGTTTGAATACAAAGAAGTCCTAATGCACAGGTTGAAAACTATTGTTCAAGCTGGGCAGTGGTGGCTCACGCCTGTAATCCCAGCACTTGGGAGGCAGAGGCAGGCATATTTCTGAGTTCAAGGCCAGCCTAGTCTACAGAGTGAGTTTGAGGACAGCCAGGGCTACACAGAGAAACCCTGTCTCAAAAAAAAATTTTTTTAAAGGAAAACCATTGCTCTATGCAGTCTTGATTGATTGCCTTCCCCTGGATCATAGCCAACTTATTAAGGGCCACTTTCTCAAAAACCAACTCTCCTCCCAGTAGCAATCATTTGGCAATATCTCCCTGAGTAAAGACTTGGCACTATGTCTTCTTCTGTTCTCTATGACGGAATTTGTTCTTCCTTGAGTTTTCACAGTTTGTATACATTCTGTCTTAACTACTGTGAGTTAATATGTCCAGATGCTGAAAGAGTTAACTCAGGAACTTTGAAAAGGTCATAGAACACTTGCCCCTCCCAGAAGGGTTAGTGTTCCCTTTCCCTGAAGAGAGAGACTAAGTTATATTCCTCAGACCATAGGGAGGTCCACGTCTAGGAAAGGTCCAGAGTCCATTAGCCACCTACCTCACCCCCAACAGCCAACTAGTTTAAAGGTTAACAGTGTTCTGCCGATCACATTGTGTCTAATGGCAGTGGCCCTGAGGACTGTGTAAAGGCCCTCGCAGCCCTGCAGTGTTAATTGGTATAGTCTTCTAAGATAGTACAGATGACAAAGGTTCTGTTTGATTGACAGAGATGATAGACTGGGTGTTAGGTCTATCTTATACTTTATAATTCACAAAATGGTAATAGTTATGCTCAATTTATATTTAGAGAGAATTTTTTTATTAAACAGAAATGGTGAAATGTTACAAGATTTCCTATCCATTCATAATGAGGCAGTGAGAGGCCAATGATTGGAAGGGAGAGAGGAGAAGGAACTAGGGAAAGGGAGGAAGAGAGCAAGAGACCTGATACCATGGTGGCTTCTCTCACTAAGGACATATTTTCCAAGAGACTGATTGATCTCTTTGAGACTGTTTTATTTATAATACAGGAAACCAAGAAGAATGGCCCCCTCAGACACAGGGCACCATCAATTGACCAGGCTGTCATGAACAGTGGACTTTCCCTGACTAGACCTGATTGGGACTTTAATATGACAAAAGGTAAGGGACACTTGAAGGTCTACCACCAGACACCATCAGCAGGTCTTAAGGGGCCACATGACAACCCACAAATTTGTCCAAGGTATGTGAGGTTAAACAGGGACCACAGCCTTTCTAGAATGGATCATAGAGGCAATATACACCTTATGACCCCAGAGGCAAAGAATATAAAACTACTGGGACAATGGCTTTTATAGACCAGGCTAGTAAAGATATCAGGAAAAAAAAAAGCTTCAGAGGCTAGAGAAAAAGAATAAAGCCATTGAGAGATTTAGTACAGTTTGCTGAGACATGGAAGCAGAGGCAGAAAAGGAATAGAGATAGAAAAAAATAAGCCATTGAGAGATTTAGTGCAGGTTACTGAGAAAGTCTACCATTACAGAGAGACAGAAAAGGAGAGGGAATGGGAGGGGGAAGAAAGGAAAAAAATGACAGAGAAGAAAGCTATAGAGAGTCCTGGCTACAGTAGTTAAAAAAAATGTCAGAAAAGGACCAATGAGCATACTACAAGGAGAGAGCCCACTGGGTGAAGACAGTGACTAGGAGAGAGGGGGTTTTGACCACCTCCCCCAACCCAGGGTAACTCTGAGAGTGGAGGGAAAATTCATTCAGTTCTTGGTGGACACGGGCTCAAACTTGGTCCTTCAAGTCAATGGCCCTGTTTCCAAGAAAAGATCTTGGGTCCAAGAAGCCACTGGCATCAAAATGTATTCATAGACCACCGGAAGAATAGTGGACCTAGAGATAGGATGCGTAACCCACTATTTAGTGTCACCACAGACTGTACCTATCCTCTGTTAGAGTGAGACATACTCCCCAAAATGGGGCCCCGATACACTTCCTGCCCAACAGGCCACAGCTAACTAGCTCAAAAGGAGAGACTGATGCCTGCCGAAAGTTGAAGCTACAGACAGGAGCAGTTTTCTCCAGGAAGATCAGAGATGAGCAGGTGCTGCTGTGGTGGACGGCACAAATGTCATCCAGGCAGAACCTCCACCCTCTGGCACTCAATGCAGAAAGTGGAGCTAATTGCCTTCACCAAGACCTTGAGACTTGGAGCCAGGAAGAAACTTAACATCCATGCAGATAGCCTCTGCCACAGCCCACAGCCCACAGCCCACAGGCCACAGCCCACAGCCCACAGCCCACATCCATTGGGCTATTTGCCAAGAGAGAGGACTGCTCACATCAGAGGAAACAAACAGAAAATCTTGGACATCTTGGATGCTCTAATGAAGCTGGCAACTGTGAGTATTA
Source organism: Apodemus sylvaticus (assembly GCF_947179515.1). NCBI lineage: Eukaryota > Metazoa > Chordata > Mammalia > Rodentia > Muridae > Apodemus > Apodemus sylvaticus. Next base: position 12,190,097 of record NC_067474.1, on the reverse strand, counting down.
TTCACTGCCCAGGACATCGGAAGGGAAGAGACTCAGTGGACAATAACCAGGCAGATCAAGTGGCTTAAGAAGTGACTGGACAAGAGCCTATCCCAGTTGTGGGTCTGCAAGAGACACCCACTGAGAAATGGGACTGGACTAAGAGATGGCCTCACTTAAAATATACTGAAGAAAAAAAAAAAAACTCAGATTGCTAGCCACCCAACCAAATATTACCAAGAGAAGGCACACACAAGAAGAGAGAACTATACTCCCCAGAAAGTAAGAAAGAGACTTATGAGGCCAAATACACAGATGGACTCATTTGGGGGTTAAAAAGCTTGTCCAAGCAGTTAGGGAACCTAAAGTATATATTTATAAGACTCAGGCTTTGGGCCAGAGAGATAGCAAAACAGTGTATGGTATGCCAGCAAGTGAATGCTTAGGAAGCAAAGAGGAAACAAGGCAAAAGAACTAGGAGAAAACAGCCTAGAATATATTAAGCCATTTTATAAAAGTTAAGAGAGGAAAATATAGTTACAAATACCTTCTAGTGTTTATAGATAATTTCTTTAGATGGGTTGAGACTTTCCCCTCCAAGCAGGAAACAGATGCCATGAGGGCCAGAGATACTAGAAAAAAATTTCCCGAGTTTCAGAGTACCCAAGGTAACTGGATCAGACAGTGGTCCTGTTTCTGTCTCTAAGGTAAGTCAGGGATTGACAGAGATATTGGGGACTAATTAGAAGTATTATTGGACATACTGTCCCCAAAGCTCAGTGCTGGTAGAGAAAATAAAACCATATAAGAGACCTTAATTAAACTGACCTCGGAGACTGGCTCAGGCTGTTTGGTGTCCCTCTCCATGACCCTGTTCTGATACCAGAACAGCCCCTACCATTTTAACCTGACCCCTTTGAGATCCTGTTTGGTACCCCAGATCCTTTGGTGTCCACTGGGCCTCAACATGAGATTTGGGCCAAACTGTCTGCCTTAAATGCTCCAGGGATGCCACAGACTCCTCACAGCTTCCAGACTGTTGCCTGGATCTATTTAAGGAGGGTTTGGAGACAGTCACTAGAATCATGATAGATGGGAACCTTCCTGGCTCTGCTAGCCACTCCCACAGGACTCAAGGTGGATGGTGTTGCAGCCTGGGTACATGCTTCCCATGTGAAACCTGCAGACACCCCTCTCCCCAAAGCCCCCCTGCTGAACAGTACAGAAGACAGATGATCTACTCAAGCTCAAGACCACTCAACCTTTTTTTTTAAATTTTTTTTATTCGATATAATTTATTTACATTTCAAATGATTTCCCCTTTTCTAGCCCCCCCCTCCCCAAAAGTCCTGTAAGCCCCCTTCTCTTCCCCTGTCCTCCCTCCCACCCCTTCCCACTTCCCCGTTCTGGTTTTGCCGAATACTGTTTCACTGAGTCTTTCCAGAACCAGGGGCCACTCCTCCTTTCTTCTTGTATCTCATTTGATGTGTGGATTATGTTTTGGGTATTCCAGTTTTCTAGGTTAATAACCACTTATTAGTGAGTGCATACCATGATTCACCTTTTGAGTCTGGGTTACCTCACTTAGTATGATGTTCTCTAGCTCCATCCATTTGCCTAAGAATTTCATGAATTCATTGTTTCTAATGGCTGAATAGTACTCCATTGTGTAGATATACCACATTTTTTGCATCCGCTCTTCTGTTGAGGGATACCTGGGTTCTTTCCAGCATCTGGCAATTATAAATAGGGCTGCTATGAACATAGTAGAGCATGTATCTTTATTACATGGTGGGGAATCCTCTGGATATATGCCCAGGAGTGGTATAGCAGGATCTTCTGGAAGTGAGGTGCCCAGTTTTCGGAGGAACCGCCAGACTGATTTCCAGAGTGGTTGTACCAATTTGCAACCCCACCAGCAGTGGAGGAGTGTTCCTCTTTCTCCACACCCTCTCCAACACCTGCTGTCTCCTGAATTTTTAATCTTAGCCATTCTGACTGGTGTAAGATGAAATCTTAGGGTTGTTTTGATTTGCATTTCCCTAATGACTAATGAAGTTGAGCATTTTTTAAGATGCTTCTCCGCCATCCGAAGTTCTTCAGGTGAGAATTCTTTGTTTAACTCTGTACCCCATTTTTTAATAGGGTTGTTCGGTTTTCTGGAGTCTAACTTCTTGAGTTCTTTATATATATTGGATATTAGCCCTCTATCTGATGTAAGATTGGTGAAGATCTTTTCCCAATTTATTGGTTGCCGATCTGTCCTCTTGATGGTGTCCTTTGCCTTATAGAAACTCTGTAACCTTATGAGGTCCCATTTGTCAATTCTTGCTCTTAGAGCATACGCTATTGGTGTTCTGTTCAGAAACTTTCTCCCTGTACCGATGTCCTCAAGGGTCTTCCCAGTTTCTTTTCTATTAGCTTCAGAGTGAGAAGTCAAACTATCATTATTTGCAGACAACATGATAGTCTACTTAAGTGACCCAAAAAACTCCAATAGGGAGCTCCTACAGCTGATAAACAACTTCAGCAAAGTGGCAGGTTATAAAATCAACTCAAGCAAATCAGTGGCCTTCCTATACTCAAAGGATAAGCAGGCTGAGAAAGAAATTAGGGAAATGACCCCCTTCACAATAGCCACAAACTGTATAAAGTATCTTGGGGTGACTCTTACCAAACATGTGAAAGATCTGTATGACAAGAACTTCAAGACTCTGAAGAAGGAAATGGAAGAAGACCTCAAAAAATGGGAAAACCTCCCATGCTCATGGATCGGTAGAATCAATATAGTTAAAATGGCCATTTTGCCAAAAGCAATATACAGATTCAATGCAATACCCATCAAAATCCCAACTCAATTCTTCACAGAGTTAGAAAGAGCAATTATCAAATTCATCTGGAACAACAAAAAAACCAGGATAGCTAAAACTATTCTCAGCAACAAAAGAAAATCTGGGGGAATCAGTATCCCCGACCTCAAGCAATACTACATAGCAATAGTGTTAAAAACTGCATGGTATTGGTACAGTGACAGGCAGGAGGATCAATGGAACAGGATTGAAGATCCAGAAATGAACCCACACACCTATGGCCACTTGATCCTCGACAAAGAGGCTGAAAACATCCAATGGAAAAAAGATAGCCTTTTCAACAAATGGTGCTGGTTCAACTGGAGGTCAGCATGCAGAAGAATGCGAATTGATCCATCCTTGTCTCCTTGTACTAAGCTCAAATCCAAATGGATCAAGGACCTCCACATAAAGACCACTCAACCTTAATCATGATTCCCTTAGATTCTGGTTCCTTCCCCCATCCTATGTGTCCATTCAACAAACCTGTTATGGCCCTCACTGTCTCCTTTCTGTTGAGGTTAGAGATGGCCAGGGCAGCCACCAGGACTTCCACTGTGGTCTAACAAGGGGAAAATTATGACAGTCTGAGGATAGCCACTGATTTAGATATAGAGCGAACAGAAACATCCATCAGTCATCTTCAAGAATCACTGACTTCATTATCAGAAGTAGTACTACAGGATAGGAGGGCTATCCTGCCCCTCAGCCTTAGTTGAGGAGTGCTGCTCTTATATTGACCATTCAGGGTTTTTGTTTTATTTTCTATATTCTTTGTTTACATTCCGAATGCTTTCCCCTTTCCCGGTTTCCCCCTCCCCGATGGTCTCATAATCCCTCTTCCCTCCACCCATTTCCCAATCACCTCCTCCCATTTCCCTGTCCTGGTATTCCCCTACAATGCTGAATCAACTCTTTTCAGAACCAGGGCCCTCTCTTTCCCTCTTCTTGGGTATCATTTGATATGCTAATTGTGTCTTGAGAATTCAGAGCTTCTGGGATAATTAATATCCACTTATCAGTGATTGCATTCCATGTGTATTCTTTTGTGAATTTTTCTCCTTGGGTTACCTCACGTAGGATGATATTTTCCAGTTCCAACCATTTGCCTAAGAATTTCATGAATTCAATGTTATTAATTCCTGAGTAGTATTCCATTGGGTAAATATACCACATTTTCTGTATCCATTCCTCCATTGAGGGACATCTGGGTTCTTTCCAGCTTCTGGCTATTATAAATAAGGCTGCTATGAACATAGTGGAGCATGTGTCCTTATTGCATGCCAGGGAATCCTCTGGATATATGCCCAGAAGTGGTATTGCAGGGTCCTCTGGAAATGTCATGTCCAGTTTTCTGAGGAACCACCAGACTGATAACCCTGTTAGGACCCCTAATTGTTCTGCTGCTATAGTTGACTTTTGGTCCCTACATTTTGAACTGCTTACTCTCTGTGGTTAAGAAACACTTAGGTACAATACAGCTAATGATTTTAGAGCAGAGATACAAAGAACTAGATACAGGAGATCAGGAGTATGAGCTATCAGAATACCAGCAATTACTTCAGGATTGAAGCAAGCACAAAGGAAGGAATGAAAGGGTTAACTTGGGAACTTTGAAAAGGTCATGGAACACTTGCCCTTCCCAGAAAGGAGAGGCTAAACTACATTCCTCAGACCACAGGGAGGTCCCTCTGTCTAGGAAAGGCCCAGAGGTTGGCCACCTACCTCATCCCCTAACAACCAATTAGTTTAAAGGTAACACTGTTCTGCCAATCACATTGTGCCTAATGGCAGTGGCCCTGAGGCCTGTATAAAGGCCCATGCAGCCCTGTGCAGGTGATCATTCTCTCTCCATGTGGGCGATCCCAGCATCCTAGATATTAATAAAAATCTTCTCACCTTTTGCACCAATTTCTGTCTCCACCTGGTCCACTCAGGGGGCCTTTCCTGTAAGTTAAGACTCCCTTGAGTCTTACAATGCATTGCTGTGTCCCAAAGACATTCTTTATAGCCATCCACCAGCTGTATATTTAACATTAATTCTGTCCACTTTCTGCAATTATTTCTGAACCTTGAGAGGAAATATTGTGACAGACAAATCTTACTGAGAGCAGAGTAGTCCACATTCTCTATTCTATATATTTTGGCCAATTGAGGGACGCTGTACTAATCATTATCAAATACAAATGGAAGCTTCTCTGATGAGAACAAGGGATACATTAGTCTATAGGTTTCAGAGTTTATTCTTGGGAAGATTATGTGAAGAAAATTTTAATGCTGACAAGATTGGAATGTGAGCCCCCAAAAGTCATGTGTTAGAAAATCTCTCTCCCTGATTAAATAATGATGATATCTGGACTTGAAGCCTTTGAGAAAAATAGAATTAAAAGAGGCCATGGGAAAGCTTCACAGCACGGTGCTTCAGCAGGCCAACAGACAGGGAGGACAGGCTTGTCCACCTCACTGCACACTGCACACTGCCCTGCATGCAACAAAAGTGGAAAAACGTGGCAAAGTAAGGAATTAAGGACATCTTTTACTTCAGAGCAACAAGGTTTTCCACAGGCCCTCATGCTTTCCAACCCCGAGCCATGACAGGCTCACTTCCTTGTTTATAAATGACTCAATCTCAAGCACACAATTATTAAAACAGAAAATAGAGCAAGACAGTGTGCATATTAACACAAACATCAGAAGTGTAAGACAGACTGAAACAGCAGAGTAACAGAATTCAAAGCACAATAATCTACTTAATATATGCAAACAACAAGCAATAACTCTTTCAAAGCAAGCTTTTTCTAACAAGACTTGGTATCATCAACATGTAAAAATGAAGAGTTATTTTCTCTGTTTTAGAGCATTTATATAATTTCTTGGTGGCTATATTGCGTTGAGATCTGTTGTGACTGTTAGTTTGTTTTTCTGGTAATTTTTATTGATTGTAAGTTTCACATCATGTACCCTGGTCCCACTTATTTCCCACTCTTTTCATATCCACCCTCCATCCTAATAAATTACCACAAAAGAAAATAGAAAATTAAAAAAAAAATCTTACTGTGGAAGCTAGGGTATGTCATAGTGTGTCACTCACTGTACTCCCTTTTCCAAAGAACTTTCCCTGCGAATGTTCATTACAATGTGTCATGGGTTTGGTTTGAGGCCTTTGGTGTCTGCTACACTATGAATTCTGGACTGGCACTAAGGCTCCTATGGGAAATCCTGCTGTTGTCCTGTGTCATGGAAGGTCCTACATCTTTGGTTCTCCGGGACTGGCTCCTTTAACATACTCTAAAAGTTCATAGATGGGGTGTGCGTGTGGGTAAGCCAGCTCAAAGCCCTGGATCTAGGCCTAGGTAGTAGCTGAGTTGGTCTGCCAGCTCTTCTGCACCCACACCACCAGGAGAAGCTTTCCAGCCCTGTCCAGATGAAACACCGGTGGGGCCATTTCTCCTGTCCTCATGTCACTTGGATGATCTAAAGCTAGTCCTAGGAAAGACTGTATGAGAGATGGTCCCAAAGATGTGGAAGCAAAAGAGCTGTCTTGTCCCTCACATGGGCAATATGGGAAAGCAAGTCCCATCCCTTACTTGGGCCTATTTTTAAGTACCACGTGGTATGTGTAATGTGACAGATTTATTCACTATGCCTAGGAATTGACACAAGGAGATCATGGGCCTACTGTTCCTTCCAAGAACATAATCCCTACAACCTGAAATCTCTACCATTCCCCAACTCCTAGTCTCAGAACCTAGGGACCAAGTATTTATAGCACAGTGGTATATTGATATTTGTTGATATAGTTATTTTTTATTATGGTCATCAGTTGCAAAAAGTGGATGGCCTACACAGTCACTTCTCAAAGCCTACTTGATTATGTATCTCTCTTAGGTGTGAATATGTAGCACATATACAGAATATTAGTGCATACATTTGTATATCGATGTGGTGTGATTGTTAGTTCCCATTCTTCCCTCTTGCCCTCCTGGTTTCCTGCTTACCCTAGAGCACTTGCACGTGCAAACTTCCTCACACTTCAGATGTTTTCTCTTCTTTCTTGCCACCTTTAGTACCAGGATCTTTTCTCCAGGCACTGCCGTGCGCTATGTTCTCTTTTATTTATGCAAAGTCAAATTTTTAAAAGATAATTAAATATATTTTCCTACAGATAATTTACCACAGATATGGGATAGGTTTTTCAGCCTGCATTTTCTGTAGCACAAAAGAGGTAAGACTATTTCAAAGGCTGTCTTTTGATATGTTATAAATCTAAAAACTCTGATGAATAATTGGTTAACAGAGCACTTCAGTCATTAAAGATCATAGATAAGAATCCATGCCCATGTCAGTTAGGAGACTTTGCAATTTCCAAATTAACCTGTAAGCCCCATATAACCAGGAACCAGGTAACTTCTTGGAACACTGGGCATTGTAGTTCTTCGAAAATAACAAAGTTTCATGGGAAGTAAATTGGCCTATAAGTTTATCCTTATAAGCTTCTGAAACATGAGGATCGAGGCCATTCCAGCTGAAAATTTACAGGAATTGGTCCATCTCTTGGTCAGTATTTAATATTTAATAAATGCTTGCTTTAAATTTGACCCAAAATGCTGGAGTTTTTTTTTTTTTCTGGTTAATGCAGGATTAACAGCTATTACATACTAAGCTTGATTTGCCATTAAAAGACTATCAAAGTCTGACTACTGTGTCAGCTCATGAAACTTGCTCCAAAGCTCTTATGGATAATAACTTTATACCCAGTTGAATTTCTACAATCAGCTCAACCTAAGCATTCACATGCTGAGTGTTGAATCTAAGTAGCAAACTTCACCCTCACACCATGTGACAGGTCTCATGTGGAGGGTTCATTAAAAGGGGAGGAGCAAGGGGGAGAGGCTATCTCTGGATAGAGAAAGGGAGGAGGCAAGAGAAGTGTGACCTTTAATGGAGATGTGGCACATGCACAAGAAAACATGCAATGTAAAGTAACAATGGGAATGTGTCACCTCTGGGCAGGGAGTGATGACTGTCCTGTTGGCTGGGTCCCTTGGGCTGGCCATGGAGGTGCCTGATTGCTAACTTTAGATGAATTATGTTCTACATGTTAATTATTGATATTAAAACATCATTTTCTTTAAAATGGATGTTTTGATAAAATAAATTTGTAAGTAAATCATTAGAACATGCTGGATGAAATGGGCTCAGTAAGGAAACCAAAATAGTTGCTCTTTGACTAAAAAGAAAAAAGTTTATTCTAAATTTTTGAGACTTTCTTTTGGGAAAATTGGGTGAGGGTGGGGTAAGAGCAGGGTTTGTGGTGGAGTACTATTCAGCCATTAGAAACAATGAATTCATGAAATTCTTAGACAAATGGATGGAGCTGGAGAGCATCATACTAAGTGAGGTAACCCAGTCTCAAAAGATCAATCACGGTATGCACTCACTAATAAGTGGATATTAGCCTAGAAAATTGGAATACCCAAATCATAATCCATATATCAAATGATGTCCAAGAAGAACAGAGGAGTGGCCCGTGGTTATGGAAAGACTCAGTGTAGCAGTATAGAGCAAAACCAGAACAGGGAAGTGGGAAGGTGTGGATGGGGGAATAGGGGGAGGGGGAGGGCTTATGGGACTTTCAGGGAGTGGGAAGCCAAAAAAGGGGAAATCATTTGAAATGTAAATAAAAAATATATCGAAAAAAATATATCGAATAAAAGAATAGGTTTTAAAGGAAAAGGTACCTGAGAGGAGGGAATCCTACAAACTGGGTTAGAGGGCTTGAATGTATATAACAGGTACTTGTGAATACCTATACAGCTTGAAGCTAGTGTAGACCTTGATATGCTAATAGGTACCACAGGCATATGCTAATGGAAGTACCAGAAGTCCTTTTAACCACAGATAAGGATGTTCCCATTTAGCTGTTAGTAACTACTTTCTCAAGTCCCTGAGAGGATGCTTTTCTTTTCTTTTTTTCAATGTCTACATTCCCAATTTAAGGGCTATAGCAGAGGAAGGAGCAAATCATGGATTTTACCAGTGAGATTACAAAGAAGCAAATGAGGTGTAAATTTCTCATGTTTGTAAGTTTCTTTCTTTCATGGGGAGGTGAGTGTTTGGACTTCTTCTTGTCTAGGTCATTAGAATCTCTTCTCTCAAATTCTCTAACTCCATGCCCCTCTCTAAGTAAAGCTTAAATGATGAAAACAGTGCGGGGGACATTTGGAAATCTCTCTTCTGTCACATCCTCCTATGCACTAAGAAAGGCTAGACAATGAACAACAACTGGTTTCTGCAGCCTCATGTGTGGAGGCCATCCATCACAACTGTATGTACAGTTGGGCTTTTGAGTAAAATTACAGCATAAAACAGCATATGAAGGCTAACAGAAATAATCCTCTCACCAAAATGAGATGATACAGATTTGTTTGAATCAAGCTGTGCCAATATATATAATGTTTCAGAATTAATATCATTTACCAAACAATGTTCTGCTTTTACTCATAATGTTGCTTCCAGTATGAAAATAAAAAGAAATAGAAAATATTTTTTCTATAGATAAAATCTTAGTTGTCTAAGCATGATCAAAATGGTACAGGCTGTCCATACAGGATTAGCGCAAGGGTTTTGCTTTTGCCCTTCTAAATATTATAGCCTCATACAACAAACACAAATGTAAACAAATGAACCTTTAACACACTATCTTCGACAAAGAGAAAAAGGTCAATCTATTAGCTTCATTTTTAACGACCATTTTGAAGTTAAGCAAGAAAGATATTGACAGGAAAAACTGAAACAGTTACATGCAAAGGGAAGAAAATTGTAGTGAAAGAAAACTACAATGAAGTGCTTCTGCAAAAATCATGACCAGTCAGATGCTTCACCGCAATACTAGATGGGCTGTGGGTGTTTGCACCATTTCTCCCAGCCCACTTTATCCTTACCCAAGTTGCTTTTTTTCCTGTATAGATAAAAAACACAGGTAACTGTCCTGTTTCTTGAGTCAGGTGGACTGCGTGCCCCAAATGACCAAATGTGCCACCCCTATGCTGGGCAGATACCTTGCTGTTTGTCAACGGGAGATGGTAAAGTGGTTTGCAAGGCTTCTGCAAGAGTGTGCAGGATGCTTTATTGAAACAATTTACTTCCAAAGTCACTAGCATTTATTTATTTATTTTTATTATTTATTTTTTTAAACAAAATTCTCTGTCACTTTCCTCTCTTGGTTTCCAATGAAAAGGGGTATTAGTAACAGAAAAGGTCAAATACTTATGATTAATTCTTATTTCTTCCCAGAAGTATCTGTTGCCATGCATTTGAAACTGTTTTCCAGAAGTCACATTTTAACTGATGTCACCACTGCCAAATTCACGGTCTTCATTGTGACTGAGCTCCTTCATCATGGAGATGCTCAGAAAATATGATTGATTCGCACTTTGCACTAGATATGAGAATTTGCTTAAAAAATTTAAAATGGTTTCAGAAAGAAATAGAAGTGGAAGGCTGGTCTTCCTCTATAACGGCTCAGTTGTAAAACAGTAAAACTGTGCACTTTTAAATACAGCATTCATTTTTTTAACCACAACTGTTGGAATAGAATAGATGTTCTGAGGTGTTTATTAAGTAGATCAGTGAATGAATGGGAGCAACAATAAATCTGTTAAGAACAACTAAATTTAAAAATATAAAATAAGAAAACCCTAATATAAGTAAATGTCTTCTCTTGCTTAAAAAAAAATAACCTTCCTTCAATCATTCCCCGCAGGAGAATTAACCAGAGTTTAACTTAGATTTACATCAAGAATGAAAAGAACCTTAATCCTTAGAACTTCTATGGAACTCCAAATTAAATCCAAGAGAGAGAGAGAGAGAGAGAGAGAGAGAGAGAGAGAGAGAGAGAGAGAGAGAGAGAGAGAGAGAGAGAGAGAAGAGACACCATGACCAAACACCATGACCAAAGCACTTAATTGGGAGCTTATTTAGGACTGTGATGGCTAGTCCGTGGTCATCAGAGCAGGAAGCACAGCATGAGGTACGCACGCATGGCAATAGAGCTGAATGCTCACATCTGAGTCACCAGGAAGAAGAGAGCCTGGGCCTGGTGTGGGATTTTGAAGCCTCAAAGCCCAACCCCAGTGACACCCCAGCACAGCCATACTTCCTACTCCTTGTCAAACAGTTACACCAACTGGAGACGAGACGGAGCAGACATATGAGCCTGTGGCATCATTCTCATTAAGACCACAACATAAGAAGCACACGGAGTGTTGAGAGAGGAGGAGGCAATGTGTGCAGCCAGCCAGATCAACTGAATCAGACTTGGTCATCAGTAGTGACAGATGATGCAGTCAGATCACTTTCACATATAGTAACTTTATTTGTAAAGTTGTTACATGAGTATACATGGCTTAAACAACATGAATGGCATTGGGTTAGCCAACACAAGGAGAGTAAAAGGGTGGACATGTGTAGTTTTTGTTTTTTTTTTTTAAACCGCCCTTGGGAGATTGGCTGCTGTACGGTGCATGGATAAAGGCCTGAAGAGAATTTAGAGTCAATAAACCATGAAATCTTAGAAAAATGCAACAATTATGAGTACTCTGGGGAGTTTGATATTATAGAAAGCAGAGAGTTTAGGCTTAAAACTAACGACAAGTAGAGTTAAATAAGCTGAATTGTAATATTAAAGAAATAATTATGCTTGTGGTGTGATAATTCTAGAGAAGTGTAGAGGACATACTGGTGGAACTTGAAAATCTCCGGTGCAGATTCAGAAGCAATGTTCTCAGGTCACTGAAGAAATGTGAAACAAAAGGTAAATGGAAAACTGTAGTTTGTTGTAAAGCACACTGCATTCTGCTCAGTTATGAGGCTATAGCATTCATGTAGACTGTGGGGCATATTCTTGATTTACAGTTGGGATGTTCTTGTTATTGTTTTAATTTTAGTAGACAAATAATATTGTAATTATCAAATAGAAAACCATGGAAGGACATTTGAAAATGTTTTGGTGAGTGGACAATGAATAACTAGGTACATGGGGGTCATGAGCGCAACATTATTGTTTCCTTATTGTACCACACAGCTAACCACATAAGCAGACAGAAACATCATTTTCCACAAGCTAAATTGGTTTTCTGGGCAGACTGCATTAATTAGGGGAATGCAGGAGAATGATGTGTTGCAAATGGTGACTATAGTAATATCTCATTAGATATAATCTCTGTAAGAATAGCCTGGAGGCAGAAAGGCTGAAGGACACTGACAAAGGAATGATGGGGTAGAAATCTTAAAATAAAAAAACAAGGAGCAAAACCTCCTTGTGACTACATAATGTAGTAATGTGACTATGAGAGAAGAGTTGTGAGGGTGGGATACACAGTTGAAATACCAAGAATCTGCCAGAGACTTACAAATACAGAGGCAGATGCTAGCAACTAACTATTGGACGGGGCACGGGGTCCCCAATGGAGGATCTGGAGGGTGGTCCAGAGGAGCTGAAGGGGCTTACAGCCCCATGAGAAGAACAATGATTTCGGCCACCCAGAAGCCCCAAGACTCCCAGGGACTGAACCACCAAACAAGGGGCACACATGGTTCCAGCCAAAAATGTGGCAGAGGAAGGCCTTGTTGGGCATCAGTAGGAGGAATAGTTCTTGATCAGGTAAAGGCTCAACAAAGGCCCCAACAAAGGGAAACATGGGGGGCAGGTGGGAGTGTATCAGGTGGAGAGGCATATACATGGAGGCAAGGGGAGGGAGCAAAGGTTGGGGGATTCTTTGGGGAGGGGGGAAATTTGGAAAGGTTTTACCATGGCAATATAAATGAAGATGATATTCAATAAAAAAAATTAAAAAATTAATCCTATTTTTAACAATTTTTTTTAATTTTATTCGATATATTTTTTATTTACATTTCAAATGATTTCCCCTTTTCTGGTTCCCCACTCCCCAAAATTTACATAAGCCCCCTTCCCTCCCTCTGTTCTCCCACCCATCCCTTCCCACTTCCCTGTTCTGGTTTTGTCTTATACTGCTGCTACACTGGGTCTTTCCAGAACTAGGGGCCACTCCTCCGTTCTTCTTGTACCTCATTTGAAGTGTGGATTATGTTTTGCATATTCCAATTTTCCAACCTAATATCCACTTATTAGTGAGTGCATACCATGATTGATCTTTTGAGACTTGGGTTACCTCACTTAGTATGATGTTCTCCAGCTCCATCCATTTTCCTAAGAATTTCATGAACTCATTGTTTCTAATGACTGAATAGTATTCCATTGTGTAGATATACCACATTTTTGGCATCCATTCTTCTGTTGAGGGATATCTGGGTTCTTTCCAGCTTCTGGCTATTATAAATAGGGCTGCTATGAACATAGTGGAACATGTGTCCTTATTACATGGTGGGGAATCCTCTGGGTATATGCCCAGGAGTGGTATAGCAGGATCTTTTGGAAGCAACATGCCCAGTTTTCTGAGGGACTGTCAGACTGATTTCCAGAGTGGTTGTACTAACTTGCAACCCCACCAGCAAAAATGACCTTAAATTGTAAAAAAAAAAAAAAAGAAAGAAAGAAAAAGAAAAAGAAAAAGAAAGAAAAGAAAAGAAATAGGGGAATGTGTGGGAGTAGGGGGTTGGTTAGCAGTCAGAGGAGGGAGTGCATAGGGGTTTTTTGGAGGGGTAACAAGGAAAGGGGATAACATTTGAAATATATATATAAAGCAAATATCTAATTAAAAAAAGAAAGAAATACCAAGAATCTAGAGACAATTGTCACAGGTTGCAATTAGGACATAATTATATAGATGAGAGCACACACAGACAGATGAGGATGAAGGGACAGAGAACTATGAGTTAGGGTGCTTCTACATGGCTGTTGAAGTTTGTGTATTTCAGCAGTGAACATATACAACACACACTGAGTTACGGGCGAAAATCCCTAGCAAATCAACAAGAGGTACTAGTTCTTCAGTAGATGATATCATTCTCTGCAGGTAAGCAGTAAAGTCTGAAGAAGTACATGATTCATAGACACACAGCACAAGGCACGAGACAGAGAAGAAAAGATACGTACTGAAGAGAAAGCTCATGCCCTTTATTTTCCTTACTAATATTTAAATGCAAAAGTTAGTCAGTCTTCTCTATTCCTAGTGTTCTTTCTCCCTTTGGGCGAATATATAAGTGATTATTTCTTTGTTTTGTTTTGTTTGTGTTGTTTGGGTTTTTTTTATTACTATTATTTAGAGCATTTTTACTTAAGGGATTTTATTCAAAGACACTGATTTCTGATTTACAGCTTTCACATTTTTGGTGTTTTTTAATCCATGTTTTTTACTTTCTTATTTCTTTTGCTATGTGTTTTCCTTTTTCCTTTTTTCTTCTTTCTTTATGTTGTTAAGTCTGTTCTCTAGACTCTAACTATACCTCCCTCATTGACACAAAAGGTTCTTTTGTTTCATTTTATTTTTACAACAAACATTTTAGCAGTTTGGACAAAGAGCCTTATATAGATTGGGCTAGCAAGGCTTTTCATCACATATCTGAAACCTACCTCAAACAAAGCTGATGTGCACAGTAAAACCAGAGAATGAAGTTTCTCAGGGCACTACTGAATAAACAGAATTCACAAACCATCAGAATCGGACAGAATTAAAAATAGTCCCTGAAGCTATAATTTGAGTTTTCTTGATTATTGGTTTTTTAAAAAATCCAATTTTTCTTTACTTTTCTTTTCATTTTTACGATTCCTTATACATCTTCTTGTCACATTTCATAATCCCATCCTGTGTTATCTCGTGTTCACTAAGTCCACCTGCCTCCTGAAAATTCTTCCTCTATTTGTTTTACTTTTCTTTCATATACTGTGATAAACTTCATAACCAAATGTATCTTAGAGAATAAAATGGTTTATTTCAACATATACTCCCAGGTTACAGAGCATCATTGAGAAAAATCAGGGACAGGAACTCAAGCAAAAACTGAAACATAAACAGTAAAACACATCCATTCTCTCATGTTCCGAGAGTTTTCTCAAAAGGTTCAAACCCAGCTGCCTGGTGATGGTATTACCCATAACATGCTGAGCTTTCCCACAACAATCTTCAACCAAGACAATCTCTCACACACATGGCCCCAAGTCAATTGAGACAATTCTCTGTTGAACAATTCCTTGTTCTATGACACAGTGAATTTTCCCAGTGCTGTCCTGTATAAGGGGTGAGTATTGGGTCATCCTCTGAAGCACTGGTAATTCACCAGTGGCAAGACTACTGAAGGCAGTGACTACTCTCCTCCAGCACCTATCAACTTTCAATATCTCTCCAGTGAGAAGCCAAACCAACTAACCCTTCCCTAATCTAGGCTTGGATGTTAATGAGTGTAGTACTATGCACTTTCTAATAATTATGGATGTATCAGTCATGTCCAACTGAGAATACAGGATTTCACAGCTATATTTGCCATAAGGCGGCTCTTAATTTCTCTATACCACCTCAGTTTCCACTATGGTTCCTGAGCCTTGAAGATATGCTCAGTTGAAGGATCAGCACTCAGTAGTCAATTAATTTCAGCAACTTGACTAACCATGAGTTTCCCCATTAGCTACCATTTTCTAAAATAAGAAACTTCCTTGAAGATTTTTGTAGGCAGAATTATTCTAATGATGTAAGCATTCATATTTAATGAGTACTTTGACAAAATGTCCATTAAACACAACAGAAACAATAGGTTTACCCCCACAATGGCTTTCTTTTTGTCAATACCAGTCATGAATTTGTTTCTGAGATGTAGGCCTTAATTCCAAACAGAGCAGTTTTTTGCCCCTTCAACAGTCAAATCACTACTACACAAGTCCACAGATGGGTAAGAACAGTGATGATTTTCTTTCTTTCTCTCTTTCTCTCTTTCTCTCTTTCTTTCTTTCTTTCTTTCTTTCTTTCTTCCTTTCTTCCTTTTTGATTTTTTCTTTTATTATTATTGATCATTCCATTTATTTATATCTCAAATGATATCCCACTTCCCAATTACCCTTTTTCTACCTCCCATCCCACATCTGCCCCCTTTCCTTTAGCCTGTATGAGGGGCTCCCCCAACCCACACTCTCCCATCCCCTCCAGCATCCCCTTACTCAGGGGCATCAAACCTACCTGGCACCAAAGGCCTCCCCTCCAGTTGCTGTGCAGTGAGACCATCCTCTGCTACATATGTATCTAAAGCCAAAGATCCCTTTGGGTGCTCTCCTTGGTTGGTGGTCTAGTCTCTGGGAGAACTGAGTGGTCAGGACAGCCTATGCTGTTCTTCCAATGGGGTTGCAATCCCCTTCTGCTCCTCTAGTCCTTCTGCCAGCTCCCCAACCAGGTTCCCTGAGTTCAGCCTGATGATGGTTGGCTCCAAGCATCTACCTCTGCTTTGATCTGTTGCTGGCCAGATCTCCCAAAGAACCACTAGACTAGGTTCCTGTCAGCAAGCACCTCTTAATCATGGCAACAGTGTTGGGTTTGGTGCCTGCTGACATGACATAGCCCCAGATTGTGGCATTCCCAATTGGGCTTTCCTTCAGTCTCCACTCCAATTTTTGACCGTTTTTCCATTGTACAAGAACATTTCTGGGTTAAAAAAAAAAACATTGAGATGGGTGGGTGGCTCCATCTCAACTAGGTACCATGCCTATCTACTGGAGGTGGTTTCCATAGGTTCTATCTCTTCATTTTCTACATATTACGACGTCATGAAATTCGCAGGCAGATGGATGGATGGAACTAGAAAATATCATCCTGAGTGAGGTCTCCCAGACACAAAAGAACAAACAAGTAATGTACTCACTAATAAGTGGATATTAACCCAAAATCTCACAATGCCTATGATACAACCTACACACCATATGGAGTGTAGAAGGAAGGAAGACCAGGGGGTGGATGTTTAAGTCCTACATTAAGGGGGGAACAAGATGATTGTGGGAGATAAGGAGAGGGGGACAAGGGAGGGGGAAAGAAGGAAGAGGAAAGAAGGGTGGCAGTATCAGAATCTGGAGAAGACATGAAAGAGGTAGAGGGTCAAGAAATCAAATAAAAATAGGTAGCATGGGGGAATGAAGAACTGGGGATAGCAATTGGAGGGTCCCAGCCACTAGGGAATCATGAGACTCCCAGGACCCAATAAGAATGACTTCAGCCATAATGCACAATGATGACTTTTCTCTCCTGATTTCTTGAATAGCAACTTCCAAGGCAATGAAAGCTAGCCAGCAGGGAGATACATTTTACCATGAGTTGATTATGTCTTATATAGAAAGTGTCTTTGCAACAGGATCATAGCTTCTAATTCTGGAACACAAAAACAATGGAATATTGCTTATGACACCAGGAAACTTTGTTGTCAACAATTGACAGAGGTGTATCCTAAAAAGCCTATGGCTTCTAAGATTGGTATTATCTATCTCTGGAGACCTTACAGAAATTGAAATGGACCCTGGTTCTAGAAAGACTCAGTGCAAGAGTATAGGGGAATTCCAGAACAGGGAAGCGGGAAGGGGTAGATGAAGGAACAGGAGGAAAGAGGGCTTATGGGACTTGCAGGGAGTGGGGACCCAGAAAAGGGGAAATCATTTGAAATGTAAATAAAAAAAATATATCAATAAAAAAAACTTAACTGGAGCAAATCTCTTAGTTGTCCATGTCATAGATGCTAGCATTCAGCCTAATATTATTAGTCTACTAATTAGACAAAGGATTAGGGGGCTGCCCTAAGTTCTAAATGTTATATCCATCTATTACTGCATCTCTTAACCCACATCAGAGATGGTCCTTTATGTAGTAGATAGCAATTAATAGGGAGGCTGACAGTTGGTCTGCATGCACAGAATTAGTGACAAAATTTATGGCACATCTTCTGCCCCAAGCGATCACTGAGGAGGAGGAAAAAGAACGATAGTAAGAGCCAGAGGTAGTAGACATCTGCAGCTAAGTAATACTTTTCTGTCATAACAGGACCATTGCACACATAAATTCACAGTGGTTCTGACTACATGCACAATATCTGCAACAGATCAAGCCAGCCAAAATCCCAGCATGGTTAGAGGCATTCACTAAGTCCAACCCTAGCTCTGAAGATACTGGTAATTGATGGTTACTGAGGGGAACTGTGTCGGTTTTCTTCAGTGAAGCGGCCCTTGAAAGATGTGGCTTTATCCATACCCTAATGTGGCCATACATGTATGAACATACAACAGCACTAAGTGGATTCAGTTTAAGAAAATAGCATATGGAGTGTGCAGGTAAGATTGTGGGAGTGACAAATGTTGGAGGGGCGATATCGGGCTGGCTTTGATCAAAAGTCATTACTGACATGTCTGAAATTCACAGAAAATAAAAAAAAATCAAAATTAAAATAAAGGTCCATGAAATGGACAGGAAACCATGAAGACACGTGAGTATATTTTAAGCTTGCTTTGTACATCACATTAGGCAGGAAAACTATATAGAATTGCTGTCTACTTGATATGAAGGTTTGTGTCTAGTGTTAGTGTAACTTGCTAGGCCATATCAGTTGTTATCCCTAGGCTGCCCTCTATTTTCTGAAGGAATTCAGAGAAAGAGTGGATCTGTGGGAGAGGGGAGGTATGAAGGAGGGACTGGCAAGAATGAAGGAATAGGAAAGTGCAGTCAGGTTATAATGCAGAAGAGAATGATAAAACCAAAACCAGTAAAATAATACCAAGGTGTATATGAGGAGGTTTCTAGAGATTACTGTTGAGTCTGTAGTTTCCCCTCTCTCCATTACACAGATGGGACAGAAATGAGGGAACTAATGCCCTAAAAAGGGCAAAACAGTCATTCATTAAAATACAAGATTTCAAAATACAGTGATCCTCGCATGCAAGCAGTCTTTCTCTTACTTTAATGTCAACAGTAGGATCCATGAACTCAAAAGTCCTAAACTTCTGTTTGGAGAATCAGCTGCTCTGAGCAAACAGAACTTCTGTAATCTCAGCCAAGTTAGAACTAGTGTGCTGGCTGCTACTGGGTGTTATCCTCATAGAATGGTGGAATCTTTACTACACACTGGCCTTGGTATTCACAGGAAATGATAATAAAGATGTTAAGAAGAAAGCTTAGTTTGTTGGTTGCCGATTTGTCCTTTTGATGGTATCCTTTGCTTTACAGAAACTTTGTAATTTTATGAGGTCCCATTTGTCATTTCTTGATCTTAGAGCATACGCTATTGGTGTTCTGTTCAGGAACTTTCCCCCTGTACCAATGTCCTCAAGGGTCTTCCCCAGTTTCTTTTCTATTAGCTTCAGAGTGTCTGGCTTTATGTGGAGGTCCTTGATCCATTTGGAGTTGAGCTTAGTACAAGGAGACAAGGATGGATCAAGTCGCATTCTCCTGCATGCTGACCTCCAGTTGAACCAGCACCATTTGTTGAAAAGGCTATCTTTTTTCCATTGGATATTTTCAGCCCCTTTGTCAAGGATCAAGTGGCCATAGGTATGTGGGTTCATTTCTGGATCTTCAATCCTGTTCCATTGACCTGCCTGCCTGTCACTGTACCAATACCATGCAGTTTTTAACACTATTGCTCTCTAGTATTGCTTGAGGTCAGGAATACTGATTCCCCCAGACTTTCTTTTGTTGTTGAGAATAGGTTTAGCTATCCTGGGTTTTTTGTTATTCCAGATGAATTTGAGAATTGCTGTTTCTAACTCTATGAAGAATTGAGTTGGGATTTTGATGGGTATTGCGTTGAATTTGTATATTGCTTTTGTCAAAATGGCCATTTTAACTATATTAATCCTGCCAATCCATGAGCATGGGAGGTTTTTCCATTTTCTGAGGTCTTCTTCCATTTCCTTCTTCAGAGTCTTGAAGTTCTTGTCATACAGATCTTTTACCAACCCTGCATCAGATAGAGGGCTAATATCCAATATATACAAAGAACTCAAGAAGTTAGACCCCAGAAAACCAAATAACCCTATTAAAAAATGGGGTACAGTGTTAAACAAAGAATTCTCACCTGAAGAACTTCAGATGGTGGAGAACCATCTTTAAAAATGCTCACCTTCATTAGTCATCTGGGAAATGCAAATCAAAACAACCCTGAGATTAGAATGGCTAAGATTAAAAACTCAGGAGACAGCAGATGTTGGCGAGGATGTGGAGAAAGAGGAACACTCCTCCACTGCTGGTGGGGTTGCAAATTGATAGAACCACTCTGGAAATCAGTCTGGCAGTTCCTCAGAAAACTGGGCACCTCACTTCCAAAAGATCCTTCTATACCACTCCTGTGCATATACCCAGAGGATTCCCCAGCATGTAATAAGGACACATGCTCCACTATGTTCATAGCAGCCCTATTTATAATAGCCAGAAGCTGGAAAGAACCCAGATGTCCCTCAACAGAAGAATGGATGCAAAAAATGTGGTATATATACACAATGGAGTACTATTCAGCCATTAGAAACAATCAATTCATGAAATTCTTAGGCAAATGGATGGAGCTGGAGAACATCATACTAAGTGAGGTAACCCAGTCTCAAAAGATGAATCATGGTATGCACTCACTAATAAGTGGATATTAGCCTGGAAAACTGGAATACCCAAAACATAATCCACATATCAAATGAGGTACAAGAAGAATGGAGGAGTGGCCCCTGGTTCTGGAAAGACTCAGTGTAGCAGTATAGGGCAAAACCAGAACATGGAAGTGGGAAGGGGTGGGTGGGAGAATAGGGGGAGGGAAGGGGGCTTATGGGACTTTTGGGGAGTGGGGAACCGGAAAAGGGGAAATCATTTGAAATGTAAATAAAAAATATATCAAATGAAATAAAAAAATAAAAAATAAAAAAATAAAATATTAATAATAATTTTTAAAAAAAGAAGAAGGCCTAGCTGCAGTGAGACTGCATGATGGCAGCATCATCATGTGCTTCATCACTAGACTGCAACAAAGCTGCAAAAAGGACAGACATTTGAGGTGGGCAGTGGAAGAATGATACATCCCCATGCACAGGAATACTATCTATCTGTGTACCATTGTGGTTGCTTGTTCCAGAGTTTTGCTAATTCTGCTCTTCAGTTTTGAATCCTAAACCAGCATTCTATGTAATATTTATAAGAAAAACATTTGTGAAAAATGTTTGCTGCTTTTTCTATATTGTTAAAGTCTCCGATCATAAATCTCCATGGAAAGAAGCTCATATAGAATATTCTTGTTTCAAAACATTGTCAATGGAATTCACCTGTATAGACCTCCTCTTGGCAAATTTTTCCTGACTAAGAAAAGAGGAATTTAGTATGTTACAAAGTAGCCTACATTGATTCAAAGAGAGAAGAAATGCCATAAATTTTCAGAAAGTCCTCTGAAGTAGACACACTGGGAAAGAAAGAGCAATCACATTTAAAATTATATATAGTCAGTCTGTTCAACTTCAAAAGAAAATCTTTGAAATGTGTAGAATATAACTGTAAATATGTTACCATCCATTCATTAATTTTTATGCAATGTTGTTTGGGTGTCTACATGTTTTGGAATAATGGGAAGTCCTGAAGTCATAAAAATAAATTAAAGTTCTGTATTTAAGCTTTTATGAAAATAAAATATAACAAATGACTAAAGTCATCATCTTTACTTCTAGTCCATGAGAACCTTCAGTATCTCCAGGAGCTCTTCCTGCATTCCCTATAGGAAGCTTAGTCAAGTACAGTCAACAAAACAGCTCTATAGCCAGTTACAACAGAAAAATAAAATGGCAAAGAGCTGGGCAGTGGTGGCATTTGACTTTAATCTTAACACCTGGGAGGCAGAAGGAGGAAGATCTCTGAGTTCAAGAACAGCTTAGTCTACAGAGTGAGTTCTAGGACAGTCAGAGCTACACAGAGAACCCTGTCTTGAGACAAAAACAAACGACAACAACAAAACTAGTGACTTCAAGAATCATTAACACCCCCGAAAGAACAAGAAACTTGAACAATTTTAGTGGCAAATGAACAAAGAGATGATGCATCCTGTGAGCAGCTCTTTCATGCACAGAAAACTACAGCTTGTATAACAAAGCAATGAAGACATATATGTTGTAAATACCTCAATGACACTGATAAAAATAGAGCACCAACATAAAATCTGATAATTAAAATATTTGATACTTAGAATAATCTTGTTCTGGTAATAGGGAGATGCTGAGGATGTCAGAGTGACCATCTCATCAAGTATAAAAGAGCAGTGATCACAGGAAAGCCAGGCAGCATGGACAGCTATTCACAAGAAGTACCTACTACTGTTCAGGAGTCACACCCCATCCAAGAATGGAACCATGTTGGTGTTGTATATGAAGAAATGTGAGAAGAACTTAAATAAGTACATACATGCTATACAACAAGAAAAAGAATACTTGACAGCCATTCCATGAGAGTACAAAACAACAAAATGTTAACTGCTTTTTGTAATTATAAGAACATGATTTGAAGATGCCAATAGCCACCAAGTGAATATCCCCAACTCTCCAACAACTCTTTTTTACATCTCTATGTTTAATACAGCTGTAATATCTCATCAACTGGAATATGAGACCTCAGCCCATATGTGAAACTACAGACATAACAGTTTTCCTATATATAATAAGTATAAAGTTAAATTTATAAACTAGGTATAGCAAGAGATTAAAAATAGCTAACGATATAATAGAAAAAGTGTAAGAGTACACTGCGATAAAATCATCAGCAGCAGTTTTCTTCTAATTTGGAACCATACAAAGCAAAAGTTTAAAAAAATCTGCTACTTTAGCACACACTTTCCTATCTCAAGTGCCAGCCTGACCACAGAGATTGCATCAGAATGACTACTGTGCTTATGGTTTACTATATAAATGGTCAGATTGAAGAGGTAGATGGTCTTTGCTCAAATGTGGTGTAAGATCTCACCACTGCGCTTGTAAAGCCGTGCTTCAAATTCTCCAAACGTTTATTTCTCATCATTCCATGCTGCATTTTGAAATACAATGGATTTCAGGCAACCAGCAGCATGGAAAATGAAAATGTAAATCAAGATAAAAAAGGACAACTGCTATACTCTTTAGAGGAATGTCATCAAAATAATTAGTGTATTACATGGCTTAGAAATGTCCATATCCAACAGATACTTGGTGTCTACCAAGCTCCTTGGTATCCAGGCTAAGCAGAGTAGCCTGAGATCTGGTAGCTTTTAATCTCATGTAATTCTGAATTTGACTATTGTTGTGGTTTGA
The DNA here is from genome assembly GCF_947179515.1 of Apodemus sylvaticus. NCBI lineage: Eukaryota > Metazoa > Chordata > Mammalia > Rodentia > Muridae > Apodemus > Apodemus sylvaticus. Next base: position 12,167,030 of record NC_067474.1, on the reverse strand, counting down.
ATATGCTTGGCCCAGGAAGTGGCAGTATTAGGAGGTGTGGCCTTGGCAGAACTGTGTCATTGTGGGCATGGGGTCTAAGACCCTCCTCCTAACTGCTTGGAAGCTAGTCTACTCCTAGCAGCCTTCAAATTAAGATATAGAATTCTTAGCTCCGCCTGTACCATGCTGTCTGGATGCTGCCACGCTCCTGCCTTGATGGACCTGAAGCCAAATGACTCCAGCTGGGCACTCTACCCATAAACAACCTGAGGCATGCACTTACAAACTACTATGGTTTCCATAGCATACAGACATGCACTCATGTCTTCTTCCAATTGTACATCTCAAGTATCTCTTCAACACATGTAGTATACTTTTCAGTATTAGCACATCTTGAAATACAACAGGCAGCTGTGAGCTCCCTGATAATCATTAGTATCCCTCAGCAGTTCTTTACTGTACACAAAGTAAGAATTCAAATGTATCATGATGTAAGAAAATAAACACAGGGCCTGGAAAGATGGCTCACTGGTTAAGAGCACTGGTTGATCTTCCAGTTCAATCCTAGCACTAACATGGCAGCTCACAACTCTCTATAATGCGTTTGGGGAGATCCAACTCCCTCACATATGTGGGCAAAATACCAATGCAAATAAAACAAAAACTAAGTTATATTAAGCAATACAGCATAATGGCCAACTCAGCTTTAGACCTAAGTTTCCATCCTTTAAAATAAGTAGTGTGTGATCCTTTCACAGTGTGACATTTGTCTTGGCATGAGGTCATAGAATACATTGATCTTCCACCTGCTGCTTCTTGCTCTTTCATTCTAACTCATCACCACACAAATGAAAGCCCCCATTTCCCCTGATACAGCACATATTAGGAATGGCTTTTCTGTGTCCTTCCAAAGATACTATTCATCTTCTTTTCTCCAAGACAACTCAATTACTGCCAAATGGAACTCCAGTTCATGTTTTGATGAATCATCTAAAAGCTACACTAAATGCAGCTGGATTTTAAACAAACTAGCTCAGTCAGTAAAGGACTAGTCAGCTAGTTTTATGTCAATGTGATACAAGCCAGAATCATTGGAAAGGGAGGAATTTCAATTAAGATAATGCCTCCATAATATATGGCTGTAAAAAAATCTTAATTAGTGATTGGTGGGAAAGGCCCAGTCCATTGCAGATGCTCCCATAATTGGGCTGTTGATTCTTGATTATGTAAGAATACCTACTTGCTGAGAAACCAAGTAACCAGTACCTCTCCATGGCCTCTGCATCAGCTCCTGACTTCAAATTCCTCCCCTGTTTGAGTTCCAGTCCTAATGTCCTTCAGTGATGAACAGTGAAGTGTAAGCAAAATTATCCCTTTCCTCCCTAACTTACTTTTGGTCACAGTATTTCCTTGAAGCAAAATTATTACTAATTAGGGTTAGTGTTATAAGCTCTATATAACATGATTAGGTTTAAGCAAATACAAGATAATATACTGTAACATGTCCTTAGATCTAAACTGCCATCCTATTGGGGGTCCTCGAGAATGAGTATCCAAGTTCAAATCCACAGTGATAATTAAAGATTTCAGTATGAGGAATGGTTTACTGACTTCATGACAATCATTGCAGATACTTTTATGGACCACAGCTATTATCTCAGTCTTATGGAAGGAGAGGAGGTTTAACACACGAAGTAATACAATTAAAGGCTTGGCAACAGCTTTCTCTTTTCAGATGCTAAAACCATGTTTCTACATGGCTTCTACATTTTGCACTTAATTTTTAAGATTTCCATTTACATTTTTGTTTTCTCCTGAGATTATAGTTTCTCATAACTCTAGTACCCTATGAATTGATGATTAGGAGAAATGTCTATATGACAATAAAATGTAGGTTAACATCAGTTTGAATTCTTATTCTTATAGCATGGGAATTGCTACTGTGTCTTTCCCAAATATTTGACAGATGGAAGAGGTCCATTTTCTAAAATTCTTTCATAGCTTCCCCTCCCTCCTCTCTTCCAAGTCCCTCTACTCCAGATTAACCACTCCTCCTTTTCCTTCAAAATAGGGCAGGCCTCCTAGGGATATGAACAAAACATGGCATATCAAGTTATAAGACTAGACATATCCCCTCCTATTAAGACTGGGCAAGGCAACCCAATAGGAGGAAAAGTGTCCCCAAAGCAGAGAAAAGAGTCAGAGACAGTCCCAGCTTTCACTGTTAGAACCCCAATAAAAAGTCTAAGCTATACAATCATAGCATATATACAGAGGACATGGGTCAGACCCATACAGGGCCCTTGATTGTTGGTTCAGTCTCTGTGAGCCTCTATGAACCCTGGTTAGCTGATTCCATGGTCCATTTTCTCATTATGTGCTTAACCTATCTAGATCCTACAATCCTACCTCACCCTCTTCTGAAGGATTACCTTAGCTACTCCTAGATTGCCTGTGGGTCTCTGCATCAGCTCCTATCAGTTATTAGATAAAGTCTCTCTAATAATGATTATGCTAGGTTCCAGTCTATGAGTATAGCAGAGTATCATTAGGAATCATTTTATTGACTTTTTTTCTGGTTATGAGAGGGAATGGGCTTTCTCTCATGATATGGCTCTCAAGTTGGACCAGTCATTGGTTGGCTACTACACTTAAAAAACAATATTTAACATCCTCACTTATTAGAGAAATGCTAATCAAAATGACTGAGATTCCATTTAACACCTATCAGAAGAGCTAAGATCAGAAACACAACCGACAGCTCATGCTGGTGAGGGTATGAAACAAGGAGGCACATTCCTTTTCTCGTAGGTGTGCAAATTTGTACTGCCACTTTCAAAATCAATATGGTGGTTTCTTAGAAAATTTGGGATGATCTATCTCAATATGCAGCTATCTCCTTTTTATATGGACTATGAACCAAGTTCATGCAGAGGAATAAAGAAATACACATTATTTGGAACAAAATGGTAAAGTCAGAATCATATTTAATTTTGCAACTACCACTTTATAGGACAAAATCCTGGATTGTAAGGAGGATATATATTCTACTATTGACTTAGGAGAAAAGCAAATGTCCTAGGCTTGACTACATACCCAATGGTAAATACTGGGGACTGGAAACTCAGAGGAACATTTTCTATCACACAGGAAAAAAACAGGCCTTGTCCTTACGTAAGTAAAGAGTTGCATTCAGTTGTCAACTTAAATAAGCTTTGAGAAAGAGCTTAACTTCTGGGTGAGAAGGCAGCCTAGCTGACTTAAGAGACCCTGAGTAAGGAATTATTTGCCCATTTCTCTGACTCAATGACTGTGGGATTGCAAGTCATTGTTTAGACACTGGAAATGAAGCTGTTTTTTTTTTTTTTTCAAAGCAAGGAACTCTCCATGTGGGACAGAATTTTGGTGCTTCACTCTTGCATCCTATGTTCTCACAGCTCAATATATCCTAAAGGAAGGCATGGCCCATGCAAGAAACTCACACTTTTTTTTAAAGTTATAATTGAGTGCTTGCTTTGGAAGCATATATATTAAAATTAGACTAATATAGAGAAAATTTGCATGGCCCCTGCACAAAGATGATATGTAAATTCTTGAAGCATTTCACATTTGTGTTCATGTGGTCAGCACTAACAAAAAGTAAAAATGTCTTCTAAGAACAAAACACACACACAAATATTCTGTCAAGGTACTAGCTATAATAACTTAAAACTTAATCAACAACTTAAATTTGGTTTTAACTTAACAAGTTAAACAAAGATTATTAATGTATTTTACCTATGTTTATAACTATTAGATTTCTATGGTGCCATGGGTTTTCTGTGTTTTAGATAACTTACATTTAAAATGATCACATTAGATTCCAGCCGCCAACCCCAGACATTGAGCTCACATAGGCATCTTTGCCAAGAGTTACAGGTAACTCAGGACCTTTTGTCAGTCAAATACCAGCTTCTTGTTTCAGTGCTAGAGGTGCTCCCAAATATGTGGTCACTAGAAGTGTCTATGTCCATCCTGTTATTTACATTATGAAAATGTAAATTTGACTCCTTCTAGGAAACTAGATAAACTAACTCCAGATCTCCACTCTCTCTGTTTCGCCAAACATAATCCCTATGTGCTGCTGTCTTTCCTCCCCCCGTGCCCTGCTCCCATCTCCTGTGGATCCCATAGATGATCCCCTCCTAACCTTTCTTTCCAACTTCTTGCTCTATTCCAGCCTGCAACTCCAACAATATTAATCCAAAGGCCAGTCCTGCCAGAGAAAGAAATAGGCTGACTGGGCATTCGCCACCCCTTCTGCTCCTCCAGTCCCAGTTGCTTCAGACTCAATTCCAGGTCCACATGCAATAAAGTACTAATATTCAAAATATATAAACAAGCCAATAAATTTGATATTAAAACCCAAAATAATCCAACTAAAAATTGGGTACAGATATAAACAGAAAACTATCAATACAGGAAATTCAAATGGTTGAAAAACACTTGAAGTAATGTTTAACATTCTTAGCCTCAAGGAAATACAAATTAAAGTGACTTTCAGATTTCATTTTACACTTATCAGATACAAATTTAAATAACTTTCAGAACTCATTTTACACTTATCAGAATGGCTAGCATCAATAACAAAAGTGACTGTTCATGCTGGTGAGCATGTCGTGCAAGAGGAACATTCCTCCATTGCTGGTAAGAGTGCAAACTTGTACAGCCACTAGGGAAAGCAATATGGCAATTCTTCAGAAAATTAGGAATTGATCTACCTCAAGGTCCAGCTATACAACTCTTAGTCATATACTCATCCTACCACAGGGACACATTCTCAACTATGTTCATTGTTGCTTTTACTCATAATGTGCAGAAACTGGAAACAACCTAGATATCCTTCACCAGAAGAATGGATAAAGAAATTGTGATACAGCTACACAATATAGTACTACTTAACTCTTAAAAAAAAAATGACATCTTGAAATTTGCAAGCAAATGGATAGAGCTATAAAAAGTCATCCTGAGAGATGTCACCCAGACCCAGAAAGATAAATATGTTATATATTCAATTATTGTGATTATTAGGTATAAAATAAATGATAATAGTCTCAGAAGAGTCAAGTTCAGAAAAAGGTACTGGAAGGAACATATGGATCTCCCTGGGAGAAGAAAACAGAATAGAACAGATTAGGCACAGAATTAGGATGTATTTTGGGGGGAATCCCAATGGGAATGAGAATGGGATGTTTGAATGGAGAGAAAGAGATGATATGCAATTGAGGAAGGAGATGTGGGGAGAGACAGCTAGAGTTGCTGAACATTTAAGAGATGATATGAAAACATAGTACAATAGAAACTCCCTAAAATGCCACTGATAAGTGGATATTAGCCCAGAAGCTCTGAATACCAGAAACACAATTAACATATCAAATGATTCCCAAGAAGAAGGAAGGGGAAAGCCCTGGTCCTGCAAAGGCTTGATGCAGCATTGTAGGGGATTGCCAGGACAGAGAAGTGAGCAGGGTTGATTGGGGAACGGGTGGAGGGAAGAGGGCTTATGGGACTTATGGGGAGGGGAAAAGGGGGAAAGGAAAAATCATTTGGAATGTAAACAAATAATATATAAAATAAATAAAAATAAAGAAACTCCCTAAAATATTGTGAAGGCAGTACTAACGAAGCCTCCAAATAATGAGGGAGACAGAGTTCCAACTAGACATCCATCACCAAACAGAGTTTCCAGTACAGGGAATGATTATATCCAATTGAATTTTGGGCCAAAGTGGTACCATGGAAATCCCCAAGAGCCTGAGCAGTAACCAAAATAATTATCTGCAAATGGACAGCAAGGCCCCATTGCTTAACATAATACCTAAACAACTCACTGACCATGGAGAGGTAGAGCTGGTGCCTACATAGAACCACCACCTCTATCTTCTAGTGTCTTTAGTAGGAGAAAGTACTCTGCAGACTACATTAAGAGAAAGGTAAACACCACCCAGCCACAAAAAGACCTGCAATCTTTTCTGCCTACCAGAAAATGCTAGCCCAGTGGTGGCACAGGGTAGGGCATATGGGACCACTTTACCAAACAGATATAAGAACTGATCTCAGACCACAGGAATCCCAGAGATATGAGACAAGTAGGCACTCTCTGCTATGCACCTGCTTTAGAATATAACCACCACAGACCACTGAGAGGACCATGCAAATGCATATGGCCACAAGAAAAATTGATCTGAATTTGGTGTTTATACTGTATGTTAGTTGGCAGTAGCACTGACTCTTAGGAAAACTAATATAGAAAGTCTAACTCTAAAATAATTCAAGCCTCACAGCTCCTATCAATTTCATTCGATTCTGAAATGCCACTGTCTTTAATCTGAAAGAAAACTATGTTAAATCCAATGACTCTCAAAATGAGTTCTTGTTAGTAGTTAGGATAAGTTATAAGTGTCACAATCTTCTTGACAAGTGAAACTGAAATATTAGAAGGCCTCTACCTTTTATGGAATCAATATTTAGCTAGAAATGTAGTCTATTATACAGGTTTAGAGGAACACAAATTAGTTCAGTTCAATGAGCATCTCTCAAGACCGCCCTCAAAGATCACTCATCTTCTTACTTTTATCTTCCTCATTCAACCAGAGTTCATTAAAAATGACAGGTTCAAATGTCAGTGTATTCAGATATAATTGGGATACCTAACTGACACTGAAACAGCATTAACGTGAATGAATTATTGCTAGTATTTGATGAGTATGCACAGCACACACAAAAGGACAAGGTTGGATCCACGATCTCACCTTCTCATCCTGTCAGTTTATACAGTGAAGGAAAGCACCCCTTACATATCACCTGGTCTTGCATACTTCTTAGTAAATTTGTATTCACTATAAATTACATGTTCTGCGTCACTTTGTTGTGGTAGCACCAATAAGCTCAAATAGAATATTAAATAGAATAAAACACAATGGTGTGGCACTTTATAGATTAAGCAAGAAAAGGCCACTTCTTCACCTGGGATATTTTTCCTCTCTCTTCCATCAGTTACTCTGTCACATGACAACTCACATAGAAGAGATTTATTGCAGTTATGTAGCAGCCTAATTGGCAAATAAATGTGATCTCTAGATCACATCTACTGAGAAACAACTCTTGCTAACAACTACTCATAGGAATTTGGAAGAATCTCTGCTATTATAGATAACTATAACTACTTCTTGAGGTCTTAACTATAAACTAGCCAGTTAGCTCCTTCCAAACTCCTGTATGTCTCATAGGAGCTTCAATGTAATAAAACTATTTAATTTTATTTGTCACATGGCAACAGAAAACTGGTAACTAACTAACATGCTATTTGCACAAACAATTGAACCAAATAGACCATAACTCCAGTCCATCACCAAAGGTATGTGAATAACAGAAAAACAACCTAAAGATATGGTGGGCAGGTCTGAAAAAGAAGTCATGGTAACAGCTTAGACTTATAAACATCATTCGCAAAGTGTTTGGATTTGAAGAATCAGCCTTAAGTATTAACAGAAGTGAAAACAGTCTTCTCAAAAACTGTGCAAGAGGAGTGTCATGACCACAGGTTGAAGACAGCCAGCTCTGTCACCACTATAGTCTCCCTCTAGATTTCCAGTGAAGGAATGACTGCTCACTCTTACACAGGCTGCTGGCACTATGGGTCACCACAACATGATCCTTATAAAACCTACAGAGCGAGAGAGGGATAACATCTTCTCTTCACAAAATTAGTGTGCCACAAGTACATGCTCTAGCAAAAACATACTGTACACCATATAATAGCATTTTTCTTGTCAAAACCTATTGTTTTTCCTACATGATCAAATATTATATAATAAAGAGTAAAACAAAATACCTCATTAGAAATAGTCTACTGGCACAGCAGAAGTATGCTGAGGTCATAAAATTATCTCATTAAAATTGTTTTCTAAAATTTATAACAACAAAATAATGCTAAGATTAAAGCATTTTGGGAATGGTTATTTAGTAAATATTATTGTAACTAATCTAAAAGTTATAATTTTTATAGATTAATTCAATACCCTGAGATATAATGTTTGAATTTTTACAATATTTCTTAAATACTGATTTGTTTTTTGTTTCTTTTTCTAAATGAACATTTAAAACCCATAATTAAATGTTTTCCCATCATACAAAGCTTTCTGTTTTTAAACAGTCAGTCATTGCCTTCATTCTAAACTTCTGTTACGAGAGTAATGCCTACTTAGTAACGCCCTACTAGTGTATGCAGTGATTATAGAGTTGCTTAATGCACAAAATTTAAATCTGTTCATAAAATTTGGTCTCTTAGATAAGCAAATAATGCAAAATGTGAAATTGTGATAATTAAAGTTCAAAATTAGTTACAGAGTTTTCTTCAAAGGATAAAAAGTCAGACATTTTCTAATGATTTAAAGAAATAAGACATCAAAGATCACACCATGATATAAAAACCAGGACTACATACAGGTATATCTACCACACTCGAAGGAGGCAGTGAACTTTCTCAAATCATCTGAGAGAACTTCAAAAACTCTTGATGACACTCATCTTTAGTATTACTGATGATAAAGTACCCTGGATAACTAATGTTTCTTATATTTTGGATTCTTAAATACTTCTGTGATTAGATTTTTAGCATTGTTTGTGGTATCTAATATTTAATCTCCTTTATTTCTAAGTGACAGAATGACACTAATCTTAGATTCAATGAAGTTACAAATGGAGATATCACATCCTTTCATTTTATCGTGCCCTGTTATTTCAGCAGGTTGCTTACCTAGACCCCCCATTTAAAACTATTCTCTCTCTCTCTCTCTCTCTCTCTCTCTCTCTCTCTCTCTCTCTCTCTCTCTCTCTCTCTCTCTTTGTGTGTGTGTGTATGTGTTTCTTTCTCTCATTATTCAGTATGATTTGAATAAAACAAAAAACCTAGTTTTTAAATACCCAAAGTTTATGGTTAATTGGTTTTATTCAAGTTAGCTAAAAACACACCAATGTCTAATAACACTAACATTTAAAATGACTTACATTTTAAGTACTGATGGTTCTTGATTTAACCAGTATCTAAAATGTTTAATAATACAACTAGTTATTTTTAAAAATTAATTAAACATCTCAAGAAACCAAAAAAATTAATTAAACAAAATTTATATTCTAGTAATAAAAAAGAGAGTGTACTGGAGGGACTTTTGAAAGTCCCATTTCTAATTATTTAAATGTAAGTAAGATAAGTTAATCTAATACAAATGATTGTAAGCACAAGTGGAACCACATAGTTACTACATAGTCAATCTTGTTAAAATTATGTGAATTTGGGTAATTTTAGATGTTCATTTCATTTGTAATTTTTACTTCATTAGAATAAAACATATTCTTGATTATTTAATTTTAGGTACAGTAATCGTGTCCCATGTAAATATGTCAGATACAAGGAGTATAAAAAATATCAGATCTGAATCATGATGGCTAATAGTTTTGCTATGATCCAGGACTTTCTAAATTGCCCTTACTAGCTATTTCTCTCTCCTGAAGACATTTTCTCTGACCACTACTCAGCCTCATTTATATACCAGAAATGGTATTCCTAGCTTCAAGAGGACTAAATCACATTTTGGACATTTGTGAACCACATATTATTTGTTGAATTTTAAATATTATAGCAACCCTGCATGCAATTATGGTAGTTGGACAAATAAGCATGTGAACACAAACTCCTTAAAGAAAATTGTAACTAGGAATGAAAACTTGTGAAAATAAGCTGTCTTCAGAGACTAACTGGCTGATTGTTATTTCAGTCCTATGGTGGAGTTGGGATGCTGCAGGTCCAAAGGCTAATTATCTTAGTTTGGGCTAGTTCATGCTTTCTGAAACATTTATTGCTTGCATACCTCTGTGTTGGAACTATCACCTCATGTATAATAGACAAAAACTTTTAGGATCTATTAACATTGAAAACTACTAGTGCCCACCAATACAAAAGCTAAGAATGTCATCAGATAGCTTCTCCCATCTTGTCGTACCGACCTCTCAGATGTGTCTACAAATTCATCTTAAACTTGACTTGACTTACGACTTTCTTTGTTCTGGGAAATGATAAAAAGTTAATGAAATTGCTTCCACATTGGAACATGGGATTCAGAGTAACAAAAACCTGTGTTCCTGAGTCATGGTTACTCAAAATGGCTCCAGAATCTTTTAAACTATTTTTATTCATTTTTTAAAAAGCTATAAGTGATCTAATCAGAATTACTTATTTACCAAAATAATATTAGTTTTATTTCCACTAACACTGCCAATCTTTAGATGAAGAGCTTGTCAGGACTGTTTCTTTAGAAATATTTATAAGAAATAACAATTTATATCGGATCTAATGTTGTTTCCTTATTTTGTTTTACCTGGATTCAATGAGGTTTATTTCAGGGAAGGGTCACATTATACCCCTCCAATTTAAAGAGGAAATGTGTTCATTCCATCTTCAGAACCCCATTCTCTGCCCATGCCTGGTTCTGACAAGCACAGATGAAAAGGCCTTACCTTGGCTGCAGGGACCCAGGGTGACTGCTTGTTCTTACAGCAGCAGGAGCACTCGCTGCCAGATCTGAAGTCCAAAGCAAGGGAAGAAAACTCAGTGACTGAACGCTTCAGCTCTTGTCTCTTATTCACATATTTTTTCGGTCTCAGCTCAACATGACCCCATGTCTTACATATTAAAACTCAATTGTGTGATTCCCACTTATTTTCTGTTTTAAGTAGTTGTTGGCAGTTCTTCAAAGCCTTACATACAACATGAAGGAGTTTATAGAAAGTCAAACAAAGAATCCATGTTTTCAAGAAAAGAAAAACAAAACAGACAAAGCAATCTCACAACCACTATGAAAGATGAAAGTAAATAAAATAACTGAGGCTGAATTGTTGACTCAGTGATTAAAAGAATTGGGTTCTTGTATATATATATTTACAAGAAATATATATACAAGAACCCAATTCCAGGCTGGATGTCTGGAAACCTTCCTATCTGAGCCTTCCAAATAAGTCCCTGGATTACAAATGTATTCTACTCCCAGCTCATGTGTGACTCTTCATGCACATTTCTAACTTCTGTCATATTGGGTGTCTGTCAGAGTGATAAATATGTGCTATGTACCTTAAGGCTTTCTTTCCTTTTAAAAAGAAAGGAAAGAGTTATTATTATTGTCATTATCATCATCATCATCATCATTATCACCATCCTCATCATTCACTGTATCATAAGGAAGGAAGTTAATGAAATGGAATGCAGTTTGGACTCATAGCATTTATATGAGAATTTAAAAAAGATTATTCCTTATACTGTGCTAGTAACTAGAGAAAACATTGATCAGAATACTACCAGATTAACATATTGTCTCCTCAAAGGTTTAAGAAATAGAATCAATATTATTCCATTAGTGAGTTGATAACTTACCTTGCTTATTTTGTTGGTTTTGTTTGTTTTGTTCTGGGGATCTTTTTTTAATCATTAGATGTGGGGGGGGGTCTTACCTTCAATCTTCTGATTGACATCTGCTGGTGACAGGTTATACAAAAAGGCAGGAAAGAGGAAATATTCTCCTTTTTGCCTGCATAAGGTCACTATCACTGGCAAGTTCATCTGTCCTGTCACTGAGGCATTCCTTCTCTTGTGTTAGAGCCTACTTCACTGGTATTTTAACATGTGTTGAATACCAGAAGTTCACTAAGAATTCTCAGGAACTCCTGCACCAGATTGAGACTACAGGGACATCTAGTTTTATAGATTGAACAACTACTGCATTCTTTTCCTTTCTGTCAAGATGTAGCCATTATGGATTAAGAGAACCATTACCTTTGGTCCACTGAGTAATCTAATACACAAATACACACACACACACACACACACTTACATTCTATCATTCTTGTTCTTCTAGAGAGGCCTAACTAATACAGTAAGTACATCCTAGTGTGTTTTAAACCTAGTTTTTCTCAAATTTTATGGACAATAAGAGCTTCCTAAGTCAGAGCTTTCTTTGAACAGACTGCTACTATATTAAAAAGTATCTGGACTTCAACATTACAAAAGGAAGAAACAAGCTCTTATACAGTAGATATCAGGAGAATTATAGAATCATTTCCTTTTACCCAAGATCATTACACCACCCTGTTAAGATGACAAAATAGTAAATAAATAGATAAGGAAGGAAGAAAAGAAGGAAGGAAGGAAATAAATATTTTCTCCAAGTTTCATCATTTTTTTTTCAAAACATAACTTGGAACTCATATAAGCATGTATACTACACTGGGTTGAAAACACAGGGTCAGGAACAGGGTGGTGAGGGCTGAATTAATCAACTAAGGCTTTCCTTGAAGCCCAGATATATGAAGAAGGAACATAGCTCTTTCCCCAAACCAGTAATAGCCTGTATCTAGGGTCTTGGGTAAACTATGGCTTCAGATCCTGAAAGAAACAATTCTTTCCACAATATGGTTATGAGGCTATGGTTATCGGTTCAGAGGTCATGCTCTGCTTGGTCTGTAATGCTTTTGAGATATGCTGTGTTCTCTTTGGTCAACATTGTTTGGTTAACTACCTGATGACTTATGACAGTTTCTGATGATTCAGTCTCATTTCTCCCCTGTTCATAGTATGCAAGATGCTGACTTCTTAATAAGCTTGCTTGGCATAAGACATAGCTTGTAAAAGACACTTGATCCCATACTTTCTTATATTCTCTACCTTATTTCCTCATTAACTTCTGATCTCCTGGTCCTTTCTTTCAGGAATCTTTCACTGAGAATGATCTGATGATCCAGATCACCAAGAGACAATGATACCAAGGAACCATGGGAGCTATAGCTAGCAGTACTAGGAGAATAGAGGAAGGCTATTTGTGATTGTTTGACTATGAAAGGCCCATGATTTTTAATGTTTGGCCAATAAGAGTGGAACTATTAGAATCTGTGGCCTTTTTAAAAGATTTGTGTCACTGTGGAGGCAAGGTTTTGAGGTCTTAAATGTTCAAGCTACACCCAGTATGGTACATAGTCCCCATATGCTGCCTGAACATCACAGTGTAGAACTCTTGATTCCTTCTCCAGTGCCAGGACTGCTTGCATGCTGCCATGCTTACCATCATGATAGAATAAACCTCTGAAACTATAAGCTAGCTGCACTTAAATGTTTTCTCTTATAATAAGTTGCCATGATTACGGCGTCTCTTCACAGCAATGAAGTCTTGACTAAAACAAAATTTAGTGTCAGGAATTGGAGTATTGCTGTGATAGACCTGACCATGCTTTTCTTTGGAGGAATATTGATTTGGGGACTTTGCATGAAGAAAGCAGTGAAATGCTTTAAGTGAGACTTAATGGTTCTACTTACTAGTAGAAGCAAGGAAGACAGTGCTGCTAAACATAATTTGAAGTATAGGAACCTGGTTCAAAATGTCCCAGAAGAGAAGTTTTTGCTCAGAGATCATTCTTGTAATACGTTGGTAAAGAATGACATTCTTATTTGCCTTTGTCTTAGCGTCTACTTAAAGTTAATGTGAAAAGAGTTAGATTAATTGCATTGGCAGAGGAGCTCTCAATACAGCCTATCAAAGACTCTGTCCTGTGGTTCACTCTTATAAAGAGTGTTTGGATAAAAAAAATAGTGAAAGCTTAGAAAGGAAAAATGCAAAATGCATATTTTAGGGGTTAAAGGAACACAAAGAAGTGGAATGGAGCTAAATCCTGTGTTCAAGTAGATAGAATTAAGGTAGTAGTAGCCTTGGAGCAAGATCTCATCCAGCTAAGCCTCCATCTTCTGAAAAGGAATTTAAGAAAAGCTTAGGTCCAGGCATCTTAGCACACACCTTTAATCTCAACAGGAGCATGCAGATCTCTGAGTTCAAAGTCAACCTGGTATACAGAGCAAGTTTCAGAACTGCCAGGCTTAGGCACTGAAGGAAACCATGTAAAACAGAAATCTGGTGAAGATGTAATTGAAAAGGGGGTCATGTCCTGGTTCCAGCAAGGAGTAGAACTTGGCATCTTCTGCCATATGGTTCTGGCTTTAGAATCAAAGATGAAATTTACCTCTTTGACCAAGAGCCACTGAGGCCATTTGTATGGCAAGAGTAGCCCTGCACAGAAGGCCCGGAGAGGCCTATGTGAGAGCGTCCATAGAATCTCCTTCTGTGACTAAAAAAAGTTGCTGAGGCCAGGTGTGTGTCAGGAGTTTCCCTGCATGGAGGCCTATAAAGGCACTTTTATTAGTCTGTGTCAACCACCATTCACTGCCCTAAGAAAGTACACAGATGGGGCCTCAACACATGTGAGTCTCTTTGTACAATAATACAGACTTAGAAGAAATCTGATACCCTGTCCACTCATTGAATGAATAGTTTATGAACTCTTCAACCATGAGATCTTGTATCTATTTATACTACCAGGCGTTGTTTTCTTTCTATGGAGCAAAGTTTAAAACCAATCAGACAGCAGTTAGCCACCCCCATAACAACCTTGTCATATGTCATTCATGGGTCTGTCTTGCTAAGCAGGTCTTTATTGTAGCTCTCAGGACTCATGGCTGAGTGAAATTGTTGGTGAGCAATGATTATGTGTACATGTGGGAAAATACTTATTTATTCATTCTTCCATATAATGCATCTTGACTGCATCTTTTTCTCCTTCCACTTCTTCTAGTTTCCTCATCACTACCTCTCCTCTACCCCTCATCCATTGCTCCCCTGTACATTTTCCTTTAGAAAAGAGCAGTATATGGAAGTGCATTCTGTATATTTATATGTATGCACATCAAGCTGTGAAAGTTATATTGTCTTTGGCCATGGTTTTTATCAATACCAAAACAAAATAAATTTGCATATAATGATAGCAAAAATCAGAGTTCTGTTCCCTTTATTATAATCAGATAAATGTATTTCTCCCTCCTTGAGTTAATGCAGCAATTTTGAAAAATACTTGGAGACAAATATACAAAGAATATGTAGTGTTTCACAGATACATAAGTTGTACAAAGGGACACTGTTTAGGTCTTCAAAATAAAGTTAAATATCATATCCATAAAAATGTGTCTTCTTAATAATCCTTTTATAAAATTAAAACAAAGGGAAATTGAACACTAGCAGGCTTAAACAGAGGTACTTTCCAAAATGAGGGCAAACAACTCTGAGAAAATAGAGTAGACTCACTTTTCCCTGGTGATCCCTTCACATGCAACTAAATGTCACAAAAGTAATTAAATCCACAATTATAGTATTAAAATAGAAAATGAGAAAGAGTAAAATTCTTAGGATCTATAACTTTAGGAATACTAGTGTTACATATGTTCTAGATGAGGTATAAAACAGCTCTGCAACCTATAACCACCATCTAGTTAGGATAAGCAATACAAATCAGTTTGAACAGAAAGCCTGTTTCCTTTAGCCAAAGAACTGAAAATGGACAGTGCAACAAAAGTGTCACTGGAAGACCAACCAACCTACTGTGTCGCAGCCCTACAAACTGCCCACAAGAACAATGCATGTGTTCCCTGCAGTCACACAAATCAATGTTCTGACCTCCAACAGTGACAGTGTGACATTAACTGTGATGAGGTCAGGGTGATCTTACTTACTCTCCTGCTGACACACAATCCCCTTGATATATCAGAGCAGTTTTAGAGGCTGCTCTGCCTGAAACTTGAACAATTGTAGATTGACAGAGAACATCCCCACCATTATCTGGACCTATTTGTGACCCTTTCAACTATTTGTATGGAGCTGCAGTAACCTGCTTTGTTCTTTCAGCTCCGTCACTGAGGTAGCCTCTCAGCTGTCTGTAGAGAGCTGTAGATTTTGTCTGCTGAGAAGGCAGCATAGGAGAGGTTCCAGTTAACAACAACTGACTGCTACAACTTCAGGTGATCCAGACCCAAGCACATAAGATGCCCACCAGCCTTATTCCCCCAGTTCTAGTGGTCAGGAACCAGCTTGTCCAAAAGTCCCCACCCAAATAAACTAGAAGCCAGTTTACACAGGATTCTAAGAGAGCACATTAGCGAAAGAAAACAAAGCACAGTATTCTGAGGGTTCACTCCGGAAACTAAATACCACAAACTCCACATGTGACTCACAAACAATGACACAACCTACATATTGACCAAAGTGGTTGTTTGCACAAAGGGAATACGTAAAAAGAATCAGTACTATCCTACATAATATATACAATGCTCATTAAATAATAAAATGAACCTACCTAGGCAATCACAAATATACTTGACATTCACAAATATACTTGACATTCACAAATATTGATCAAATTGTAAAATAGACAAATGGATTTTAAAAGGTTAAACAATTACTCATTCTCTGGAAAGAATAAATTTAATATAAGACCTATTTTATTATAATGAACTCACTAATTACAAACCTCACACTGCTGGATTAGATAGCTATGCAAGCTAACAATTGGCCAGTCTTAAACTCTATCTTAAGTGATATACACCTAATAAACTTCTGTAGCGTTAGCATGGCCATTCTGAAGTCACTGGGATTCAGTCTGGGCTTATGCTTTCATTATCAATTACATTGTTATGAACTTACCCTCCACGGTGGCGGGAGGGGGGGAATCTCATTACTGAGGTAAAACTAAAAAATAACAACAAAAACGTTAGCCCTATCCTCTTTTATGACTCATGCGTATTTTAATTGAATTTTATCTTTCCACATGACCTAATATTACTCTTTCCAACTTTCTAACTCTTAAAGCATATGCACATGTATACTTGCTTACATATATGTATAAGTATTATACTCTAGGATTCTCATGTGAGAAAGAACATGTGGTTTTCTTCTATTTCTGGGTCACTTCACTTAATATTGCACATTTTAAACTCCATTCATGAACCAAAAAACTTTGTGGTTGTCATTTTCTTAAGAGCTGCATAATATTCCCCTTTAAAGGAATAGGTTTCAGGGCTGGAGAGATGTCTCCATGATTATGCGCACTGGCTGCTCTTCCAAAAGACCTAGATTTGATGCCTAGTATTCACGTGGTGGCTAAAAATAGTATATATGAAAGAAAGAAAAAGAAAAAGAAAGATGTGGCAAAACTGCCTTTAAATACAAATTATTTAATTAGCACTTTAATAACAAAAACTCATAACAAATATTAAATGAGTCTAATATTAGTGTAAAAATAACAAAGAATATTTATGTTTACTGTAGATAACATATTTCTATGTCTTTAAAGATGAAATAGTTAGGTAAAAGCAAAAAAGAACTTGTCCCTAAAGATAATGTTTCAAATACAACTTTTAAATCCAGAAGGACAAGAGAGAACTTGCTCACCATGAGCAATGAAAATATGAAAATTACGAGAATAAAGGCAGAGGGGAGCTCACTGACCCTGCAGTGGCACATTCAGGAAGCTCTAACTGGTGTCAGTGAGAGGAGAACAGGAGATTAAAGGAGAACATGGAGATGAGAAGAAGCAGGAGACTAAAGTGCAAACCAAGAAAAAGAGTGACAATAAACTACTTTTGGAAAAACACATGAACTTTGATCTTCAACAAACTGACCAAATACAAAGAGGATAAAACTGAAGAAATCTACAAAAATATACTGTTAAGACAATTTTGATGGCACCATAAACTGTGAGTCCTCATTTGAAAAGGCCCCAGTTGTGATGCTCCTGGTATTGTTTTACTAAGTGAACATGGTGTATCTGTCAGATTGCATTTAAACCACGGAGGACATCATAGGTTAGTGCACTGTCAGCCTTTTCCTTTTTCAGTGAGTAGTAGTAACTGCAGAGACTCTAACTGCTCAAACTGATGACAGGTAACTTGTTCAGCACTATATGGTATATTTACATCACCTCTTCTTAGCCGAGAAAGAATATCAAGGAAAAAGTGGAGTTGTATGGAATACTGTCTTCTGGCCATGCCATGACTATTACAGCTTAAGCTCACAGAAGCTCTGATTACCTGTATAAGACCTGCATGATACCCTGTCATATGGAAGAATATATTCATAAGGTCTTACTGCTCTCTAAGATACTTACTAGTTACTAGGGAAGAAGAGACATTTCCTTCAATGGTATGATCACTAGAAAGGTACCCATGCTCCTGGAAGTAACCATCACCCCTTGATGATCTTAATTCAAATTTATGGCTAAATAAAAATCATCTAAAATTATGTAATGTTGTGTCAATGCATATATAAAATGCTGTATAAGTACTATGACCTTACCAAATTTTATATATATGTGTGTGTGTGTATGTGTGTGTATGTATATATATATATATGTATATATATGTATGTATTTATGTATATATATTGTAATACTTTGCTATAAGTGATTAATGTTGGTGTAAATAGACTGTGATATAATAAATATAAATAGTATAATAACAAACATCTCTCAAAACTTCTCAGAAGCAATACAATTAAAGATAAGTGTTAAACTGAAATTTTCTGAAGTTACAACACAAGGTTTAAAAAAATCTAAAGAAATATGGAAGTGAGAAATTTATAGATAACAGAGTAGGAAAATGTCAAATATAAAATTTATCATTCAAATTACCATCAAAGCAAATTATCACAAAATGTCAATTTGCTATGTGAAGAAGCTTATAGAAGGGAAATAAAATCCCAACCAAATTCTAGTCTGTGTATAAGAAACTGAACTAAAGTAAAAACAACAGCTTGATTGAAATCAATGTATCCAACCATGTAAAAGTGAAGATGATAAAATGTTGGAGCAGTTTTGTCTTTAGATTTAACTGGAATTCAGAACAGGTGTTTGCCAGGAACAAAAGAGAGTATTTTATAATCATCAAGAGACTGAGTGACAATGGATGCATATCCCATGCTATGTCCCAAAGTCTAACACTTGAAACACTAGAAACAAATCCCAATAGAGACAAATAAACAGCTACAGCTTAGGACTTGTGCTCCTTTTTAGACAAAATAAAGTCCTGGAAAGATAATTGCTCTATCAAGAAACAAGACTGTGTTGATTTACAAAGGAACCTTAGCAAAGTCAGAATATATTTGTGTTTTATGTGCCCACAGAACAATTATCAAGGGAAAGCACACCATGCTTCATAAAACCAACATTAACAAACTTAAGATACCTGAAAATATAATCTTAATTCATAATTTTTTCAAATTAAATAAATTTAAAGTAATTATGCAGAGTAACAGAAGATGAGAAAAATCATTAACATGTACAAACTATACAATTAAACAAAATTATAAATAACCCATAGTTGTATGAGCAGCTTGCAAAGGCATATTTTAAAACCATATATGAATAGTGCAAAAGGTAAACACAAGATTAAAATGTAAAGAAAGAAACACTGGGAAAGGAGACCTGAGCAACTTAATGGTTATTAGAGGAACACTGAACATTCCAACCCAAGTCCCACCTCAGGAAGGAAGTAATGCTAGCTTCCCTTTGTAGAAACAAAACAGAGCAATCCAAAACCAGGGAAACAGAAGGAAGGAGGCCAGAGATACTGAGAACAATAAATACACTAGAAAACTAATGTAACACATAACAATGTAAGTGTTTGGTTATTAACAAAAGAATATAATTGTAAAGCAGTTATCAAGAATGCAAAAGGTACAAAAGTGAACACACACACATACACAGAGAGAGACAGAGAGACAGAGAGACAGAGAGAGAGAGACAGAGAGACAGAGGTATGATATGAAGTAGAGAATGCCATAACAAATCCTGTACCACCTAAATGATCAAATATAGACTATGATAAAAACTTCTTCTAATAAACATAACAAATTTTAAGAAATAAGTATACTATTTTCTTTTAAACAACAACTGTCAAGCTTAGCTAACCATAAATGGGAAAATTAAGTTCTTCAACACCCAGGGAACCACTTAAATTTATAGTTTAAGATCTTGAATTATAATCTGTAAGCCTAGGTTATTTTACTGCATAACTTTGACAAATATTTAAAGAAAGTTCATTAGATAACCTACACAAATTTCATGAGAAAAAACTTAATAAAATTCATAAATCCAGTATTACCTTAAAGCCAGAAAAAAGATTCAGCCCCACTGCAACACTACACACACACACACACACACACACACACACACACACGCACACAAGCACACACACACACGCACACGCACGCACGCACGCACATGCACACACACGAAGTAATGTCCATCACAGGCACAAAAGTCCTCATAAGTAAATTTCAAATGAAGTCTAGCAATGTATAAAAAGATAAAAAGAAAAATGTGACACATTGATCATAACCACCCTGACAGGCAAAGCTGGACTTATATTGGAATATCAGAAGAGTTGTTGACCAAACAGGTCCCATAGAAATCCCCAAGCAATCCAAGTTGCTGCCAAGAGACTAGGTTGCTCTTCACAAACCAACAGCAAGGCTCCATTGCTGAATATAATACCCTCATAACTCACTGAACATGGAGAGGTAGAGCTGGTGCCTACATCGAATTTTCACCTCTATATTCTAACATCTTTCGTGAGGGAAGGTACTTTGCAGGCTAGCAAAAGAAAAATATAAACTTCAAATCAGCCATAAAATCTTCAATCTACAATCTGTCCTATCTGAAAAATATGCTAGGGCATATTTTGGCACAAAGCTTGAAGGAGTAGCCAAGTAATAATTTATTTGACTGAAGGGCCACACCAAGAGATCGAACCAACATGAAACACTGCTTGGGTAACCAAGAGTCAGAGACGAGATAGCCCAGAAACCTAGGCTAAAACCAAATACTACTGAGTTAAAGAAAATGTTATAATAAAATAATGTTTAATGACATTCTATTATACCCATAAATCAGCAACTTATTTAGTCATTATCAGAGAACCTTCCTCCTCACAGCCACAGTTATTCAGAGAAAGAAGGAGAAACCTTGGGAGTATACTTCTCTAAGATGTCTCCATCAAATCCTACTCCTTAGATATTTAAAAGAAAAAAAGTATGGAAGAGGAGACAGAAAGAGTGTACAAGCAAGAAAGGTGCAGGACACCAGAAGAGCAAGGCCCTCGAAGTCAGCTGGACAAAGTTCCTATGAATCACAGAGACTGACGCTGGAAGCACAGAACACACCAGGTCTGCACCAGCTCCTCCATGCATAGATTATATTATACATTCCAGATTAGTATTTTTATGGGACTCCTGAGTATGTGAATGAGTAGGTGTCTGGTTTTTTCTTGTGTTTCTTCCTTCTGTTGGTCCAGAAGCTGGAAAGAACCCAGGTGTCCCTCAACAGAGAAATGGATACAAAAAAATGTGGTATATTTACACAATGGAGTACTATTCAGCCATTAGAAACAATGAATTCATGAAATTCTTAGACAAATGGATGGAGCTGGAGAGCTTCATACTAAGTGAGGTAACCCAGTCTCAAAAGATCAATCACGGTATGCACTCACTAATAAGTGGATATTAGCCTTAGAAACTTTGAATACCCAAGACATAATCCACATATTAAATGATGCCCAAGTAGAACGGAATTGTGGCCCCTGGTTCTGGAAAGATTCAGTGAAGCAGTATAGGGGAATACCAGAACAGGGAAGTGGGAAGGGGTATATGGGGGAACAGGGGAAGGGAAGAGGGCTTATGGGACTTTTGGGGAGTGGGGAGCCAGAAAAGGGGAAATCATTTGAAATGTAAATAAAGAATATATCAAATAAAAAAAACCTAAAAAATTATTATATTTTATTTGTTATATTTTGTCATTAACCTCTGAGAAAGTTGTCTTCTGGAGTAGATTGAATGGGGGTAGTACTGAGGGAAGAACTGGGAGGAGGAGAAACTATAATCAGGATAGTTGTATGGGATAAGAAACTATGTTGAATAAAACAGAAACACGTTTCTAAGAGGGATCTTTAAATCACAAACACTTTTGTTGGGAATTGGTTCTAATGCTTTGTCCTATTTTGGCTCCTAAAAGCCAGGCTTCCAGACCTGAGGGTCTCTACCCACAGCTGGCTTCCACTGAAAATAAAGCACTGCGGTACAGCCAATGATTGGGCAGAAGACAAGGCAGGATTTTTAGTTTGAGCAGGTAAGGGACCAAGGAAGAGGGGAGAATCTCCAGGAACAGGATGGAAAAGCAGACAGATGAAACTTAAAGGCCTGATGAAATAGAAGAATCTAGGGCCACTTTCCCAGATTGAGTACAGATGAAATATAGATTTTAAAAGATGTTAATTCAGAACACTGGAGGGGAGTGTTTGCTAGTTCAGTGATTGAACTAGTCAAGGCATATCAATTTAGGTAGTATGCTTGCAAGCATGCATTCATACATGCATTTGTGTGTGTGTGTGTGTGTGTGTCTGTGTGTGTGTGTGTGTGTGCTTCATTTGCAAATCCAGAGAGCTCTTTGGTGGGTGCAGCACACACGTGACCAGAGTCTGCAGAAGCAGCAAGAAGCTACTAGAACACCAGATTTGGTGTGTTTCTGTCTATGAAGTTATGACAGACAATGACAAGCAAAGAATGACAGGGCATACCAATACTACACAGCATTGTCCACTGTCTGTTGGGCTATTCTTATCTCCTTTCCAAACATCATGTGTTCTCTCAAGAGTCTGCTCTAGCCAAACATCTCATGCCCCTTTTCCAGGCTACTTCCAGAAAAACAGCAAATGCATGTTTTCAGCAAAACATCCTCACAAGTGTCTCCTTTAGCAAAAACATCTTCTCATACGATAGTTTCCAGAAATACATCACATGACACAATTGAGTCTTGGAAGAAACCAGAAATGTTCACTTCAATTGAGGGTTATCATCAGCTTTATAAGAATGGCTAAGATCAAAAACTGAGGAGACAGCAGGTGCTGGCGAGGATGTGGAGAAAGGGGAACACTCCTTCTCTGCTGGTGGAATTGCAAGCTGGTACAACCACTCTGGCAATCCGTCTTGTGGCTCCTCAGAAAACTGGGCATGATACTACTGGAGGACCCCATTATACCACCCCTGGGCATATATGCAGATGATTCTCCAGCATGTAATAAGGACACATGCTCCACTATGTTCATAGAAGCCCTATTTATAATGCCAGAAGCTGGAAAGAATCCAGATGTCCCTCAATGGAGGAATAGATACAGAAAATGTGGCATATTTACACAATGGAGTACTATTTAGCCTTTTAAAATGATGAATTCATGAAATTCTTAGACAAATGGATGGAACTGGGGAATATCATCCTGAGTGAGGTAACCTAATTACAAAAGAACACACATGTTATGCACTCACTGATAAGTGAGTATTAGCCCAGAAGCTCAGAATACTCAAGACACAGTTCACATATCAAATGATGCCAAAGAAGAAGGAAGGAGAGGCCCCTGGTCCTGGAAAATCTCAGTGCAGCAGTGTAGGGGAATACCAGGAAAGGGAAGTAGGAGGGGGTTGATTTGGAAACAGGGGGAGGGGAGAGAGCTTATGAGACTTTCAGGGAGAGGGGAACCAGGAAAGGGAAAATTATTTGAAATGTAAATAAAGAATATATCTAATAAAAAAGACTCTGTCTCAAAAGAAAAGAATCCTGAACTAATATACACATACACATCACATACAGAATAAAATTGGAATTTTACAAAGACTTAGAATGGACAAATATTTTTATAAAAAGTAAAAATGGAAGAATTTTCATTTTACTACACAACTACAACATTGATTTTATAATAATATATTCTACTTATATAATGTATGCTATATATTGAAAGTCAATAATCAAGGAAGTACTTTATAGATCAAAATACAAATATATAGTTGAAAGAAATAGAATTACAAATAAACCTCTAGACATATACCTAATTAATTTTGGCAAAGAGGCTAATGTAACTCAAGGAAGATAGTCTTTTCAAACAATTCATCCATCCATTGTACTTTGTAGATCTATAAGTAAGAAGTTATTAGCTAGAATCAATCTATAAGTATAATCTATAAGATGAAAAACTGATAGCTAATCTCTCCAAATAAGGCTTTCTGTTCTGTTAAAGACCTCATAGAAGAATATACAGAGAATCTAATACTCTAGGAGAAAATATTCACCAGTCCTCTCTCCTATAAAGGAGTAGTATCCACAATATGTAAAATATTCTATAAACTTCACATCCCTATTTGGAAAGTGTCCATACGACATAAACAGATTGAGCAATGCTTCAGAATTATGTTCTACAGCACAGAGAGAGGTCACTGCACACCCACTAAAATGGCTGGTGCTTGTACACTGCATGATGCTGAAAAAAGCATGTTTTAACCACACAGGCACTGGTTATGCAGTGGCTTTGAAAACTAAAAATATTCTTAGAATAAGACTACCCCAGTGTGGTCCTGTGCATCTACCCCACAGAGATGAAAAACATGTTTGCACACAGAAATGGTGCAGCTTTCGTTTTGATTACCCAAACTTGAACCAACCAAATTATCCTTAATTAGAAGATGCTTACTGTGGGCCCTTGTGAAGGCAACTGAGACCTTAGCCTCTTCCCTCCCTTCACATACTCTTCCATGAGGGGTGTGTAGCAGCAGCCTATGAAAAAAGTTTCTACAATGTTGTACCAATGTGACCAACCAACCATACTGAGAAACCTTCAGAACTGTGAGCCAAAATGAACCTTTACTTCAACTGATTAGTTAAAGTCATTTTTAGTACAAAAGAAGTCTGACACAACATACAGTAGAAATAAAGAGTTGTATACTTTGTAGGTTGTCATTATCCTGCTCTTTCATTAGGTAATAAATCCACCCATATTTTTAGTATATATGTATGTATGTGTGTATGTAAATATATATATTATAAAAGGCATATATATGTGAATATATATAAATATGTGCAACTAGATTAATGAGATTTTTCCATATCAACTGCTGCACTGAAGTATTTAAAACAAATCTCTAATTTTAATGTGTGCTCCATACTCTGTTTTATTATGCCCACCACATGGGGAGACATATTTTCTGTCCTTTATTATTAGAAGGACTAAGCTGGCAAAAACACAATTGGGTGGCCTGAAATTTCTTACCAGTAACTACAGTTTGGTGCTCTTGCTGACACATTACTACGAAAAGTTGTTATTTCTGAAACATTTTTCAGAGACTCACTAAATGATGATTATGTGTTTTAAAACAACCTCTTCCTGAATATGTACTGAACTTGGGGGAAAGTCAGAAATAATTTTGGAAATACATTTGGTAATAATTTAACTTATGTAAATTTATAATAAAGTTTAGAAAAAATAAGGAGAAATGGAATATAAGAATTAGCCACATAATACCAAAGTATGACTTAAGTTCAGAGTCCTTCATTATTTGACAGTACTATTTATTTAAAGTAATTTAAAAATTCAATAAATCATAATTGATAAGCTAATCAACTATTGGGCACAGAGAGATTGCTTGCATTTCAATAAACATGGCCTTGCCGTAAAGTTCATTAAAGCAGTTTTTTTTTGTTTTGTTTTGCTAACTATTATACATCAAACACAGAGTTCAAGAGATTTTTTTTTTAAGAATAAGGAATGATAGTTTTCTCATGGACAAAATGGAGTGTAATTTCTGTATGTTGGAAAACTATTAGTTTCTTAATTCATGGCACACATGAATAAGTTTAAGATGAGTTAAAATCTTGTGAAAGGGAGGTGACAAATTGCTTGCTCACAATACTATAGTAAAAGTTCAGAAGTCTGAACTACATCCCCTGATGTCACATGGCCATTCTTTTAACACAGCTAAGAAATGGATGATGAAATAGTTTGTATAGTTTGAATGGCTTTTTCTACTTGTATATTAGCAAACCTGAGAGGCTACTGAGAAACTAGGAATCTATGATGGAAAAGAAAAAGAAAATGTACAATGAAAAAAAATTAGGTCTGTGCGATGGCAGGTACTATTGACATACCATAAAGAAAATGCCAATCAAGTTCACCTGATGACAAAAGTGTGATCATTGTGATTCAGCTAAAAGGCAATATAGATTTCAGTCTTAATATCTGAAAACTTCACCCTTTCACTTTCAGGCACCTGCTGGTGCGGACTGCCAATCATGAAGCGTCCTTGTGAGTTGAGAACTGAGAACTTTCTAGACAAGCATCCTGTTCACATCTTAATACTGATACAAAATATCGTTGTGTATAGTGTTTTTTTTTATTTAAAATTTTAAGTTTTCTTGAGAATTCCATATATAGGCTCAGTATTTATATCACTTTCCTTGACTCTTCTCCCACATCCCAACCCTCCTTGTATTTCCCAAGTCCAGTTCTTCTTTAACTACACACACAATCTACTAAGTAAATGTACTGTATTGTGCATGTGCTTGAGTTTATGGCTTATCACTTGGGATCAGATAATCTATCAGGAAGATCTTCCCTGGAGAAAACTAATCCTTTCACCCTCAGTAACCACTGCTTTCCTGTAACTATTCATTTAGGACAAGAGCCTTCTGCAATTTCCACAATCCATGTTGACAAGTCTGTTGGTGTTGTCATTATACAGATCTTGCGTAGGCAACAAATGGCTGACAGTGTAGAAAACACCACCTAGCATCAGACATCCTGATCCCAGGGCTCTAAGAATCGTTCAGTTCATTCTTCCTCAGTTTTTCACTCATCCTAACATGTAAAGGTAGTATTTCAGACCTCTTAATTGGCACTCTGAACCCCATAGTCACATATATTCTGCATTTTGCCCTGGGGTTTGTAAAGAGAATCTCTTATAAACATCATGTGTCAGTAAAAAAAACCTGATGGCTAATGTGTTGCGGCAGAAAATAGGAAGTAGGACACTGGCAGGAAGAGAGCGCACTCTGAGATGTAGTAAGAGATAGAAGAGAGTCACAATAGAGTCAAAAGAGATTTGAGATACTGATGAGAAGACCAATGTAAAACAGCAGGTAGCTGAGCTTGGATGAGGAGACAAGAAGGAAGTAGTGAGCCAGGACTGAAGGAGAGGTAACAAGTGGTAGGCATAAACTAGTTTAAATGGTTAGATAAGTTAAGAGCTAGTTGGAGAATAAGGCAAAGATTATAGCTTATGCATTTAAGAATAAATGATTAGTCTTGTATTTGGAACTAAGGAACCAGGAAGGAAAAACCAGATATATCATATTTACAGGTATGGGTCTCTCTAACTAACTCCATCTGTTGCAAACTGATTCTTTCTTGGCAAGGGATGAGAGCTATATTTATTTGCAGGTATAAGAATAGATTTATAGAATAAAATTACAAATAAAATTTGTTTAGGAAACTGGCAGCAGTGGGTTCTTATCTAGGGTCTATGACCTCCTTAGCCATGAGTAGTTTCACAGGTTTGTAATACCAGCCATGAATTCTTTCCTATTGAGTCAATAAGCAATAAGTCCAGTTTGGTAGCTCTTGGTTGCCCTCAAGATAGAAAATGCTTATTGAATCACAGGGGCTATCTTACCAGCTCAGTCCTTATTGTGATTCATGGGATTTTTTTTTAGATAGGTAGGACTATGATTGTTTTCCTCCAATGACAGCATGTATATCACATTTAGATATTCCCAGTGTTTCCCAAAGATCCACAGACTAACAAAAGCTTTATGTCCAACATGGGAAACCCTGTTTGATTTATTGATCAGGAGTCTAAGAAAACCCCAAAACAATGTAGGGTGTTGTTGTTGCCCTTAGTTGTCTCCAAGAACTCAAACATAAGGCCCTATTGCTGAAGACATGCACTTTAGACAAAGGACTCGGATAAATGGAGCTGTAGCAGAGCAATGACATTCTGTTCAAAAGCACATCTCTGTGACTTGGCCATGCAAAATATTTGAATTAGAGCCATTTTAGTCTGGTCTTCACAAAGCAATTTTTCTGGTAATTTATTTTATTTAAACATAGTCAATGATCATATACATCACAAAAAGGAATCTATGTCTCCACTAGAGCCTGTGAAGTAGACAAAAATGTGAAAACAAAAAAGAGGGAAGACAAGCAAACACAAGAAGATCCAGAAACAAACTTGCAATACATAGTTATCTTTGAAAGAATTAAGCCTTGTTTCAAAAAGGTTCTGCTTAGGAATTCTGCTAAGTAACAGGACAAACAGTCTGTAATTTATAACTAGATATATATCCTTTAAAAGACAAATCTAAAAAATATAGGTCGACTGTCCCAAATGAATCTGTGATACAAAGAAGAGGAGCCATACTGGGCTACATTGAGAAGAAAAGCTTTGTTCTCTGTTGGGATGAGATGACATACCAAGAACTGAGGGACAAACAGGGACATTGCGGAACACTGAGTGGAAAGACTGAGTCCAAGGAATGTTGCAGTCCAATCTTGAAGCAGCTTGTTTTCAAATTTTACATGGAGACTGAGGTGACAGAACTTGAAGTTGCCTAGTCATAACCCCTCTACTCATCCCCTATATTCAGTCATCCTAAATTTTTGAAGAACTTACCTATTCCTAATAGTGGAGTATGTAAGACAACTACTATGTCTGAGATGTCATCTAGGAAAACAACAAACTGGGGGAGAAGTTATCTCTTTCCATGGGGAAGTGAGGCAGGAGGTGGAAGCTACTGTAGCATTATGGAAGGGCCTAACTTATCTGATCATATTAAAAGAGTTTGAATTTACATATGAGATATCAATGCACCTTCCAATCCTAACTTCATAGATGCAATAGAGACAGACACTGAGCAGGCTATGGGCAAGATCAAAGACAGTTGTAAATTTCTATTAGTGAACCAGTGGCTTGGAATAACTAGTTGGGGAGAGGAGTCACTCCAGGGAAGTCTCATTTCCCACCACATCAAGTATATCACTGAGAGGTATCCTGATAAGAACTATAGTTACTAATTTCCCAACCTAAAATATCCTAAGTATCTTACTAGTTCTCCACCTTCCCTGTCTGTTGTTTCCACAACAAAGATCAAACACACAGCAATTTTCTCCTTCCTGTTATTCTTCCTTTTCTTACTTTCATCTCCCCATCCCCACTTTCTCCTTTATGTTGGGCAAGACTGTTCTTCCCAGGCAGAAGAGATTTTGAAATATCTACTTTGAGTGACACATTCTGTATATATACAAATGTAAATTATTTGGGTTTTGCAAAAGACAAGTCTTCATTGTTCTTATTTGGATCTTTGCCTCTGCCCCTTAAATATTGTTGCTACTGAGAATTTTTAAGTAATTTTATTCCTGATCTTTCTATATATACCTCTCTTCTGGGAATTCATCTTTCACTGTAGCACTCTTCAGATCAATAGCTTGCATTGCCTCATTACACAGCAATCCATCACTTGCTAACACCTCTTGGTAAGAGTATTCTCTCAATTTCAGATAGTCATGTAACCTCTTTCCAGGAAGATCCTTTGAGAAAGCTCTCAGAATCAAGATGAGGGAATGGAATGTTAACCTTACCCAATCCAAACCTAAATCCTTCCACATCCGCAGTCTCTAGCAATAATATCCATATACCAATCTTCCATGCTATGAATGTTTCATAGCTGCTTTTTTTCTCCCCATCAGCTGCTACACTGAGTCATCAAGTTCCATTAAAATCTCTTCCTTGGGCTAGAAATGTAAAATGCTTGCATAATATGATTTAAGCACCAGAACCACAAAAGAAAAGCCACTATGTCCATACCTATTACATTTTACATATTTCTTAATATTTCTTATTTTTTATCTATTATCTTTGGTGAAATTTAATCTATTTTCTTATACATTGCTTATATTTCCGTCATTATAGAATTATGGCTCATATGGGACTAAATACTAAACCCTGATTATGTCTATACTCTGCTGATAAATTTGTCCTTTTTACTAATAAATTTTTACAAACTCAAATATGTAACCATGTGACTTTTTACTTGAAGTCCATATATCAATCTGCATCTAAGAATCTGTTCTGGGAACACAAACACTATCACATTACCCCTAATGAGAGATCATTGTGAGTCTCAACTTTATAACTTATTCTTGATTCTTAATTTTCTGGGATCATTTTCATTCTTAAGAGAGACATACTCTGTTGACATCAGGTGTCTTTTCTGTAGCTTTGGTGTGTCTACCAGATATCTGTTCCTGAATCTCCAGCTTACTTTCTTTCATTTAGGCTTCTGTCTACTTTTTCTTTAAACGTCCACCAGAAACTGGTCACATTTCATACTCAGTATACATTCTGGAAACACTTCATCTGCTCTGTTCTTCTATAAGAGCTCAGTAAGAATTAAGGAAGTTAACTCATGTATGCCTCTGATGTTTTCTTCAATACACAGGACACCTTAGAAGTAGTGCTGAGGTGCACATAATTTCTCAGGAAGATATAATAGTCATCCTATTATTAAGAGACACCAATCACACCTTGCATTTTTCTAAAGAAAGAAATGATAGACTGTTTTACTTACATTCCACATACCAGGGAATGTAGTCTAAATAGCACTCTAGTCTGCAATGTGAAATTCATGTGTCACAAGAAAAGAAAAGCAAGTCAGAGTCTCCAGTGGTTCAAGTAGGGTTAATCATAAGCAGTCTTTATGACTCTCACATAAGCAGGGGGATTTTTATCTGGGAAAGAGGTAATTTTTCATAGCAATGGAGTTTTCTCTTTGAAAATCTATTTCAGAGGTCAACAAAAGGTTAGTGGTTCCCACAGAACAGATATTGTTTATATCACTTCTTTCACACAAAAAAGAAATTCACATATTATTGAAAGTCAATTTTCTGAAACTACGTTTATAGGTCAAAGCAAGAATTCAATCCCATAAGTCTCTGGGTATATATTATCTACAGTATATATTTTAGTGCTCACAAGCCTAAAGATTAATGAATCTTCTGAAGTTACATAGAGCAAACTGCAACAAAATTTTAGTGTCTTTCCAAGGAGCATGCTTTTCTGTTATAAAAATAAAATAAAGTCAGAAAACATTGTCCAATACACTGTGCTACATTAATATCAAACACAATTTTCTGGTTTGTTTTTGTGCATTAAAATTGCTCTCAGCTGATTTCTCATTATTGGCGAATGGCTTATTTTAGGTCATTGGCACATTTTCTTTTTCAGAAGAAGATGAAAATTTCTTTCATTGCTTGTCCTATATGACTAGAAATTTATCAGGTTAGGACAATTGGGGTTTTGAGCTATGGTTTCTTATCATGCATTAGAACTCATGGGTAAGGCCACTGTGCTGTATTGTATAAGGGTGGACTGATGAACTGTCTGTGAAAAGTTCTAGAACGACTATGCAGATGGGGTCAAATTCTGAAGTATGGAGGCATTCTCTCAAAATTTCAAAACAATGACAATCATAGTCCTTTGTGACATGTATTAAGCAATATAAGTTCTTTGTAGCTAAGCATGGTATGAAAGACTAAAGCTATGCACTTCATTTTACTATCATTTAAAATGCCACTGAGATGCAGTAAGCAATTTCAAAGAACAGGAAATAGAACAAAATCTAGGAACTTGAAAATCAGATGAATCATGAAAAACTTCTCTAGAAAACTGAAGAATGCTGAGATCTGCCCTAGGCCAACAGCTGGCTAAGAGCGGAAATAAAGTGACTATGGCACACAATTCCTGTGAAGCTAGAAAATGCAGAAACTAATGTCTCTGAAAACACTGGACCAGCAAAACTAAATGTAATATAGCTATAAAGTCATAGAAAATAATTTCAATAAAGCACAAGTTAATGACAGAAGGAAAAAGTCAAATAACCACTATAGTAATGGACCAAAAAGAAGATCAGAGAAAGGAGAATCCAGTAATCATGTCAGTATTCTCACTGGTCACTAGGCTTCCTACACAGTATCATCTGAACCATCAAACTAGAAGCCTATAGATAGTTTTTGTGAATAAGAGGAACAACTGACTTTTAAAGTCTACTAGAATCGTTCTTACTCTGGGGGGCACAACCCCTTTGATAAACTACTATTTCCAAATATATTTGCATTATGATTCATAACCATAGCAAAATTACAGTTATGAAGCATCAACAAAATAATTTTATGATTGGGGGCCACCACAACACGAGGAACTGTACTGAAGAGTTACAGTGTTAGTATGGCTGAGAATTGCTGTTGTATCAGAAAGTGAGCAAAGAACTAACCATTTGTGTCATGCAAGTGAAGTTATATTTACATATAATTGATTATTTTATTTTGAGAAGTAAAGGTATGTGAGCAAGCTTAAGTTTTGGACAAAGTGCAAACCAGAAAGCACTTTTAGTTTTGCAGTGATTAGTGTCTTTAAAGAGAAATTGATGTTCTTTTATGAGAAAAATGTTTCCTAAGGATCTCCAACAAATTCTGATAAAAGTGTGTGGCTGGGATATTTCTCAGACATTGACCAATTGAAGCATGAAAGGTATTAGACTGAGGAAGTCATAGACAGCAGATAAGGCTAGGCACTTTGGGACATAACTGGAGTCCCTGCAGAGAGATCATTGTGGGAAATTGTAAAAGGAAAGCCTGGATTGACATGGAAACTCCAGGATACTGAAAACAGCAAAGCCAAGGGATATCTAACAACATGAGCTCAGATGCGAAGTAGAGCTGGCATCAGTCTACAAAAGAAGCTGCCTATCCTGTAGACTGTAGAGCTGAAGGGGAAGAGATATCTCACCCTTTGGAGCTTCACAGATTTCTTATCATAAGCTCCAGACAGAGAGACAAAACTGTTGCGTTTGTTTTTGCTGTTTGAGTCTGGTGCTTAGTTTGAACATGCCTTGTAGCCAGACAAGGCTCCATTTTGAAACAGGAATGCTTCTATAAGCTTTACAGTGTGTGTGTGTGTGTGTGTGTGTGTGTGTGTGTAACTTTTTATTTGACAGGAGCTCTCAATTAAAAGACTTGAAAGTGTTGAAATCTTCAAAGATAACGGGTTCTTTTAAAGTTAAACTACAAATTGGATAGTGAGAAAGCATGGGAAATTTGGTGGAAGACTGTATTAAAAGTGATATGCTTGTGTGCCAGGTTGACAAGGAGTGGACTGTGATATTCTAGAACCTGGAAACAGAATCCCAGTGAAGGATTGTCTGGATTGTACTAGCCTGCGAGGATATCTGTAGGTGTTACCTTGATCACTGTCAACTGAGAAAGGAAGCCCTGCTTTCTGTAGGGGGGACCTTTATCTAAAAGGGGGACTGTGGTTTGTGTGAGAGGAGCAGGCAAGCTGAGTGTACTAAGCACTAATCCTTTAATTCGTTGTTCTCTACTCTAGTCTGTGGATGTAATATATCCAGCTGCTTTTAAGCTCCTGCCACACCTACTCCTGCACATTTATGGAATATAACATAGAAATTTGTACCCACTTACATTGTTTTATTTTTCAAGGTATTTTGTCACAGAAACAGGAAGAGACACTAAAGCAGTCATAGGTATTAGCCTTTTCTGTAGTGTGAGGTGTGGCTTAACAATATTTAATAAAATTCTCTGAATGGTTGATTATTTGCTGTTATCTCTGTTATTTGGTTTCTTCAAGTTTTATTAAATCTTTCACATGTAATGAATGAAAAGTTGAGATTTTATCATAAACCTTTTCCCTCATATTAAAATCCTGAGAATATATCATTCCTCTAATTATGACTTCAGCTGCATCTCAAGATTTTTATTATTTTAAAATTATCTTTTAGTTGTTTTTCCAGGTGACTTTTTTGAGGTACAATTTACAGAATTTTCTAAATATTGATTATTTTTCCATTCAATTCTGAAATCCTAAGGCATATATATATATATATATATATATATATATATAGATAGATAGATATAGATATAGATATAGATATAGATATAGATATAGATATAGATATAGATATAGATATAGATATAGATAGATAGATAGCCAAGAGTCACAAGCATTGTCAATATTTTTATCCTATAAAGCTATGCATTGGTCTCTAGAATAGTTGAGTTACTATTTATACATAGATAATTCTCTGAATTGAGCATCACCCTGATATCCAGTATAAGGCTGAGTACTACATTAGCATTAGCTAAAAACCTAATCCTTTCTTTAGTGAATTGCCTTTGTGGCTTTGTCATAACAATGAAGTTCTAATTTAGTCTTTCTATTCTGTTCCAATGGCATAGGCATCACATTATGCTAATATAGAAGCAGAGAAAAAGGAATATAGAAATGTCCAAGGCAATATGCTGCCCTAAAATCAACTCTAATATGACTACTTTCTCAACTTAGGCATCACTTTTCTCATGTTTCTTTTTTGGGGGGGAGGGGGTTCGAGACAGGGTTTCTCTGTGTAGCCCTGGCTGTCCTGGAACTCACTCTGTAGACCAGGCTGGCCTCGAACTCAGAAATCCGCCTGCCTCTGCCTCCCAGAGTGCTGGGATTACAGGTGTGAGCCACCACCGCCCAGCTTTTCTCATGTTTCTAGAACCTCTACTATTGTGTCATCTGCTAAGGTTCAAACATTCAAACATGCATCTGGAGGGAAGCACTGTATTCAAACCACAGTCATCTTTTTATGTATCTTCTCATAAGACATCACATGGTCTTCATTACCTTTGCTTTAGATCATGGTTTGAAATGAGAAGTCTAATTATACTGTTTTTACTGAGATGTTAACACCAGTTTCAGTAATAAACCTCACTTGAAAGGAAATCAAGCTCCTTCACCAAATACTTTAAAATTATTTTAATTGATTAATTTATTTTGGAATAAATTGTGGTCTCAAGAGGAGTTTCAAAGACAATGAAGAACATTCCTTATAAATTATATTCAGCTTTCTGTGAGGTTAACCCAACACATGACAATGAAGGACATGAGAGTTCAGCATAACAAAGAAATAAATTGTGCTTGATATCCATATTTCTTCTTTCTTCAAATAATGTTCTTTTGCTTCTCCCTCTAGCTGTCACACTCACCCAAAACATGGCATATGTCTTATAGTCTGTTCCTAGAAGGACTGATAACCCCTGTTATGAGTACCCAGGACACATCTGTCTGAGGGGAAGGACCAGGCCCAGGTTCTAACCTTTGCCACCACAATATATTTATGGTCAATTTCCCTTGTTGGTTGGACTAGGCCAGACAAAATCATGTGATACAGAACCTACCATATACAGAACCTAAAGGTATAAAGTTATACCTTTATAAAGGTATAAAGTTAAAGTGTCCTTTTTCTTCTGGTTTCTTTCTCCGGAGAGATTTTTAAGACCTTTTTTTTCCAGCCTTCTTTTGCTATGCATATACGTGTGTGTATGTGTGTGTGTGTGTGTGTGTGCGTGTGCGTGTGCGTGTGCGTGTGCGTGTGCGTGTGCATGTGTATGAGTGTAGTATGAGTGTATGTGCGTGTATGTGTGCATGCATGCCTAGGTGTGTGTGTGTGTGTGTGTGTGTGTGTGTGTGTGTGCATGTGTGTGCAAAATTTGAGTAATTATCCATTCCTCTGCTTTGCATTTCTTGCTTAAACTTATCAGTAGCCCTTGGCATTACATGTCAGTTTATTTAGGTTTTAAGTTCTCTATTTGCATTGGCACGGGATTATCTATCACTAAAACACCGCCCACAGCATAAGAGTTTTATTATGTTAACACCCCAGTGCTTCTATTCAGCTACTTCTATATATAGCTTAAGATCCACTGTCAGTTAAATGAAATTACAAAAACAAAACAACAAAACAAAACACCAGAATATTAAAAAATGTGTGGGGGTAGATCTTTGCTCAGCAAAACAGTGTTAAAAAACTGAGGAAAGTCCTATACTGAAAGAAGTTGGAAATCACATATCTGATATATCTTTTAAATTGTGCTATTCAGAAAACCTAAATAAATGTTGAAATTCAAGGGAAAGAAAACAAGGCATCTAAAGTCCTAAATATCCAACCACAGAAAACATGATTGCAGCACTCTGTGTTGATAACACCAACCTTTAAAGTGAAACGTCTGGCACATGCTTAGCCATTCACACAGGTGAACGGAAAGCTCATGTATACTTAGCAAAATTGGAGGAACACTCCAACTATAGTTTCCTTTGTATAAATTTTTTTTAAATACAAGGTTTGTTTTCTTTCTTTCCAAAACACTTTCGTAAATTCAATTAAATCATTATATATGTTCATCTGTTTACTTTAAATGTCTTCTTTATATTCTATATAAAAATAATTTGCCATCTATATATGATTATACATAAATTAACATATTTTGTTTGCCCCTTAAAGATATATTAATTTTATTGTTTGTATTTTTTATCTTTTGATTGGAAATTAAATTCCTACTTCAAACTATTTAAATAACAATACTTCTTTGCAAGTTTTAAAATACAGAGAAGTACAAATAAAAAAAAACAGAGTTTTCTCATTCTAGAATAAGTAATTATGTTTCCTTTCTCTAAATTGAAGTGGATTAGTGAAAATATTATTTTAAATATTATACATTGGTTGGTTACTCTTATAAGTCCCCCCGCCACTATTGGCCTAGTCAATCTTGCAGCAGAACAGATTGAAGGTAAAAGGTTTTGTGGCTGGGTCAACGTCCATATTTCTCATTTGGAAGCCTGCTGGGTACCTTCCTGTACCAAAGGCATCAGAACAAATGAATGAAGGCCATCGAGGCACCAGCTTGGCTTCTCCATATTCAGTGAGTTGTGTAGGTGTCCTCCTTGGCAATGGAACCCTGCAGTCAATTTGCAGAGAACAACCCACTACTTTAGCAACAGTCTAAGTTTGGAGACATCCTTCAACCCCCTTGACTAACAACTCAATTAAATGCAGCCCAGTCCCGGTACTGGAGGACTTGTTTTATGACAAGAAATGTCCAGTTGGGATTCTGTCACCCCACTATTAGGAGACCTCATCTTCTTAGATGAGAGTTTCTCTATACCATGCCCCAAATGCCCCTCAATTCCAGTTGTCTCCAAATTCTCTCCCTCACCCTTATGTTCCCTCTCCCTCCCTCACCCCAATGCTCTTATTCTCCACCCCTAGTCCACAAATAAGACCTACTTTATTTCTCCCTCCACAAGACAGAACCCATATCTGAAATTGTGTGATCAAGAACCAGAGACTAGGTAGCCCAGAGACCTAGAGTAAAAATCTAATATTTCTGGTAAAAAAAAAATAAAAATAAAATTACTCCAAATGATATTCTGCTATACTTGTAGATTTGTGCCTCATTCAATCATCATCAGAATGCCTTCCTCCAGCATCAGATGAGAATATATACAAAGACCCACAGTCAGACATTATAGGCAGAGTGAGTGACCTTGGAACACACAGTTGTTTCTATAAAATCCCTTCCCGTGGAGCTCAAGGAACACCTGAAGAAGAGGTAGAAAGAGTGTAGGAGCCAGGGGAGTTGAGGGATTGCGGTAGATCAATGACCTCTAAGTCAACTGAACAAATCTAATATGAACTCTTAGTGACTAAAGGGGTAAGCACTAGGTCCTTTGTGTATACGACATAGTTTTCAGTTTAGTTTCATACGTAAGTGTCCTAAATATATAAAGGAGTGGGTCTCTAATTCTAGTACCTTCTCTTGGGGCCCCTTTCCCATTGTTGGTTTGGCTCCCCTAGCCTTGGTACAATGGTGTTTATTTTATCTTATTGTATTTAATGTTGTCATGCTAAGTTGTTATTTCCCAGAAGCCTACTCTTTTCTAATGAGAGACAATAGAGGAGTGAATCCAGACTGGAGGGTAAGAGGGGAAGGCCTGGGAGGAGCAGAGGAAGGGAAAACTCTAATCAAGATACTTCATATCACACAAGAATCTATTTTTAAACCCTAAAGAAAATTTTAGAAAAAGAAAGAC
This sequence comes from Apodemus sylvaticus, assembly GCF_947179515.1. Classification (NCBI taxonomy): domain Eukaryota; kingdom Metazoa; phylum Chordata; class Mammalia; order Rodentia; family Muridae; genus Apodemus; species Apodemus sylvaticus. Next base: position 12,129,300 of record NC_067474.1, on the reverse strand, counting down.
TATTTTAGTTACTCTTTCCATACGCTCATCTGCTTGCCATAACACTAGGTTTTTATTCTATATAATAGTCTAGCTGTGACTTCATTTATCTAATGCCTTTAATGTGGTGTGGACATTTAGGCCATACTCTTATCTGCAAATATGCAAATGATCTCCAACTTATGTACCAAGTTCTTGCTGAACTCTGACTTTAACAAGTTTTGAAAATGTTTACAAGCCTTGGTGCTAATTTATTTGCATGATAAACAGTCGCGAATGAATTATTGTGCAAGTAAACTTTTAGCATATTAAAAATGCTATCAGTTCTTTTCTCCAAGATAAAAGAACAAACAAATAAAAGTCAATAATTTCCTGTAGTGAGATATGTGTCTGGATTCCATAGTTATCTATGTTAAACATTCCTATGAGAGTTGCCTATAGTTCTTATCTTCATGTAATGATTAATTTTATGTCAATTTAACACAAGCTAGAGGTATCTGGGAAGAGAAAACCTGACCTGTAGGCAAGTCTGTTAGCTATTTTCTTGATTAGTAATTGATGTGGGAAGGCCCTGCTTAATGAGAGTGGTGCTCACCCTGGGCAGATGTTTCTGGATTATTTAAGAAAGCTGGCCGAGCAGGCCATGAGGAACTCGCCAATAAGCAGCTCTCCTCCGTAGATTCTGCTTCAGTTACTGCCTCAAGGTTCCTGTCTTGGCTTCTATTCATGATGGTCTGGCCGTTGGTCATTAATGGCTGAGATATCTCTAAAGTCATTCTTCATGATGGACTGTTAGCCATGAGATGTAATAAATCCATTTCTTATAAAATTGCTTTAGGTAAAATTACTCTTTAGCACAGTAAAAGAAACCATGACAAGGACATCTCACTGGCTTTTCTTCTTTCTCTTCCATTGGATCTAATGAGTTCTCTGGAGCCTTTGGGGGTTTTTGGAGACCACATGTTACAGTGTTATTCCTGCCTTGTTCAATGCTTTCAATTGATCTAACAGAGTCAGAGTCTTTTTTTTTTTTTCTCATGAAGGAAGCTTTAATGAGTACTTTGTAGTTGAAAAATCTGGAAGGGGCTAGAGAGACAGCCCAGCAGTTCAGAGTGACTGGTGCTTTATTCTTTTTTTCCTATATTCTTTGTTTACATTCCAAATGATTTTCCCTTTCCCAGTTTCTTCCTCCCTATAAGTCCCATAAGTCCTCTTCCCTCGGCCCATTCCTCAATCATCCCCCTCCCATTTTTCTGTCCTGGTAATCCCCTACAATGTTGCATCAAGCCTTTCCAGGACCAGGACTTTCTCCTTCCTTCTTCTTAGGAATGATTTGATATGTGTATTGTGTCTTGGGTATTCAGAGCTTCTGGGCTAATATCCACTTATCAGTGACTGCATTCCATGTGTGTTCTTTTGTGACTGGGTTACCTCACTTGGGATGATATTTTCCAGTTCCAACCATTTGCCTAAGAATTTCTTGAATTCATTGTTTTTAATTGCTGAGTAGTATTCCATTGTGTATATACCACATTTTCTGTATCCATTCCTCCACTGAGGGACATCTGGGTTCTTTCCAGCTTCTGGCTATTATAAATAGGGATGCTATGAACATAGTGGAGCATGTGTCCTTATTGCATGCCAGGGAATCCTCTGGGTATATGCCCAGGAATAGTATAGCAGGGTCCTCTAAAAGTGTCATGCCCAGTTTTCTGAGGAACCACGAGACTGATTTCCAGAGTGGTTGTACCAGCTTGCATTCCCACCAGCAGTGGAGGAGTGTCAGAGTCTTGATATTCTGATGAATATCAGGGATGGGCACCAATAGTGTTGTCTAGCCCTTAGGAATTCATTCAGGCCTATAACCTAATGCATCATACATGCCAGGTATTTCCAAGTCCTCCTGTCTTTTCTGAAATCTCTTAAAGATTATTAAGGCTGCTAATCTTATACCATCATTCAAATACCGTATGGGTGCCTTTCCTTTAGGTTATGCATATAAAATGAGAATATTTTGTGTGTGTGTGTATGTGTGTGTGTTCAAATAGAAATGCAAACCACCCACTAACAACTGATCAATTCCCCCAAATATACTGTGTGTTGGTTTGAATAGGAATGTCCACCCCCCGCCCCCAGACTTCTGTGTTTGAATGCTTGGCGATGGGAAATGACACTATTAGGAGGTATTCCCTTGTTGGAGTAGGCTTAGCCTTGTGAGAGGAAGTGTGTCACTATTGAGGTGGGCTTAGAGCTCTTATATGCTTAAGCTATACCTAGTATGGCAGTCTCTTGTTGCATGCAGATCAAGATTTAGAATTTTCAGATCCTCCAGTGCTGTGTCTGCCTGTATACTGCCATGCTTCCGCTCATGATTATAATGGACTAAATCTCTAAAACTGTAAGCCATCCCCAGGTAAATGTTGTCCTTTATAAGAGTGGCCATGGTCATGGTGTCTCTTCATAGCAACAGAAACCCTAAGACATACTGTGTTCTCAAACCAGGCTTAGCTGCAATTCATTCATTATGATCTGATGGTTTTTTCAGCAGAACTGGAAAGCAGAACATGGTCTCTCTATCGCAACGATTCCCACTGTCTTGTGATATCTAATCCTTTTCCTGGATTTCTGAAAAAGATTCTTTGTTGCTCACTGAAGTTCGTCTCACTAAATGAGTAATGACACAATGGCCAATAATAAAAATGTAAGTCAAATTACGATGTTGCCTTCCTTAAATTTCTCTAGTACCGTCTTATTGAATATATGGTAAATTTGGTAAATATGCTTTACCAAAGCACCCTCAAACACCTGAGCTCTGCAGAAACCACTTCTCTCTGGTTCACTGAATTTCTGTCTTTTTCTAAATAGTTTTATTTATTCCCATTTCAACTTTTGCACTTGGTACCTCCTGTTGCATAAAACACTTTGCCTTGAAAATACATGCATAGCTGGCTCAGCCTGACTACTCAAACCTCACTTCAATCCAAATACTTCAAAGGAATGTCAGGTTGAGTTACCTAGCCTATGCACAACTGACTTCTTTCTTATCTCTAGTATATAGGTCTACTTTTGTTACTTTAGAAATTACCATCAGATGAACTTATTGTCTTTACTTATGTAGTTTCTATGGAATTGATATTTCACCTCAAGTTTTCTCAGTATTTTAATGAGATGACACATCTTTAGGAAAATATAGCTTAAAGTGGTTATTTCTTCAGAAATATTTTAAAGCATTTAATCGTTAAAAGTGTGCCATGTACAGTGTACCAAGAGGTAGTGTTACTCAGTTATTTGTGAAGTGGACCTTTCACTGAGTCTGACAAAATGCCCTAGGCTCATGTTTCTGTCTGGTTGTGGAGATGCAGGTGAGACTGTGGCTACTTGTCAACATACCTGGCCAACAGTGGGTCAAGCTTTATCACATGATTAATTTAATTCCACATGAATACACTCTTGCTAGTCGCCTTGTATTAAGGAGGTCTTAAGGTTTAGTATTGGTTGTGGTGTTACTCTTAACTAGCAAGCAGCTCTCAAGCTTGTCTTACAATAGAAAAGCAGGAGATACCTTTAATGGAGTTTTTATTTATGACTGTGCTTCCCTCCCTTAGTTCAGCTTCACTAACATAGACTCTGAAAATCCACTGGACCAAAGAATCATACACCCAAACAATGGCATGTCTGTTGCGCAAAGTCACTTTCACATGCTCTCTGACAAGTGATTTATATCTATAATTGCATTTACATAAATGTATTTTAAAGGCTATGTCTGATTTTATACATATGTGCTGCATAGAGTCACTTCATGACATACCGTTGACCACTGGCCTCTGACCTGGGAAGCACCTCAATATAACAATCAAATGTTAAATTGCTAAAATATATTTGCAGTAAGTTGTATTATATTTTTGTAGTTATCATTCCTCTTTCAAGAAAGGAAGTTGAACAATTACTAAACTTTCCCTTAAAAATAATTAAGTGAAACAGGAGTAGTGAGGTAAACTATAAAATCTAGACCAGATAGGTTTGTCCCCAACTGAAGCGATACTAATAGAGGCTGGAAAGGTCGCTAAGGAGCGTAGAATCTCTTCCCCTGAAATGTTCTTGCTCAGGAGCCAGATGCCACTGTTCCTTAGGGAAGCACTAAGCTCCATTTTTAACGTGCTGTACATTTGCAAAATTTCACTGAAAATCTTAGGATGATGACTTAAATACAACATACTAAATGTTTCCATTTTATATAATAAAACAGAAATTATTAGAAAATTGCATTCCTTTTACCAATATCTTCATTTGCAAAGCACAGCTGTTCTCGAGGAGACATAAATAATAGTGCTTACTGATATTGATATTGAATTTTCTTAAAAGTAAACATTTGATTGCTCTGAATATTCACTAAGAACTAAAAGAATACTTATACTCTGCTCTCAGAGCCTTCTTGGTTCACAATTGTTATGAAATTTATGCTACTATATTACATACCATACAGTATTATTCATCCTCTCTGCTGTCAGATTTCTTTAATTTTGATTTATTTTTTATACAATATATTTGGCCATATTCTTTTCTGCCCCACAATTAAACCCAGGTTATCTTCATGTGCCTAGGGAAAGAAAAAGAATTTATTCTTCTGTATCTGGAATATTATAAAATGTCTATACTATAGCAAGTGTATAATTAGCATTTGTTTCTCTCTAAATGGCTTTGAAATGCAAAAATAAGATATTGTATGACATAAAATCATAAAAATTAAGACAGTCGACGAAAATAAAATTAAGGTGACCCCTAAAACTACTATGCATAAAATTGATAGGTTAGAGAACAGTCAGTAAGATGGAAAGAGATTTGTTAACAATGAGTACCAAGGGAGGCAATTATGTGGTAATTCTTGTATGACATTATGAAAGATGAGCAATAGAGAAATACTGTGACTATGTGACCATATTTCTTGTACACATCACTAAATCCTAAGACATGTATTTCCACCCTGTTAAATATCAGCATCTTACTCAGATAAACCACTGGTTCCTTTCACTTCTTTCTTTTCCCTCTCTGTCTCTCTGTTTCTGTCTCTGTCTGTCTGTCTCTGTCTGTCTGTCTCTCTGTCTGTCTCAGTCTGTCTCTGTCTGTCTGTCTGTCTCTGTCTCTGTCTGTCTGTCTGTCTCGGTCTGTCTCTGTCTGTCTGTGTCTCTGTCTCTCTGTCTCTCTGTCTCTCTCTCTCTCTCTCTCTCTCTCTCTCCCTCTCTCTCTCTGTCTCTCTCCCTCCCTCTCTTCTCTTTGGTAAATATATCTTACCTAAATTTTATGCAACAGATAATAATTTATTGGTTTGTATATTTATTTCACCATCCAGTAAACAACAGTTCTTTAAGGTGGATTTCACATCCTTTGTTTTGGGCATTGTTAGATACCAGATTTTATCAGAGATTTTTGTTTTGTGTACCTAAAATACTTAGCTTTGACTTTCCAGTAAGCTTCGTAACATATAGCTAGTGTGTAAAAATTCTTAATACTTATTACAAACATACTGGGAGATTTGATTCACTATTAAATACAATTCTTGCTCATTAACTAGTAAAAAAATCTAATTAAAAACAAAACATGAGATTACTAAATAGCTATTAGAATTTCTAATGTTAAACACAAAACAAAATAAGAATTTCAGACTATGACTTAGTAACAACAAAAACTTAGAAACCCAAGTGTGATTCAAGGGGTCATAGCAGTGTCTTATAAAGGTAAACATACTATGATAGCTAACTTGTTTGTCAACTAGACTACAAATGGCATCAACTAAAATCCAGGATATATAGCACTTCTGTGAGGGATTTTCATTATTACATTATTTGAAGTAATTCATCCCACCCTATATGTGGAACATACCTTCTAGTGACAGCCAAACTAAAACATATGGGAGAATAAAACATTATTTTCTGCTTGCTTGCCATAACTCTTATAGGTGAGATCATCTACCATATTGCCACATATATTAATTCCAGCTTCATCAGGAAGAAGGTCAGCAACTCTCTAGGAATCCACAACTCCAGTGTCAGAATGAGACTGCTGTGACCCAGCCTTGTAGACTTAAAAAGTACCAGAATTTCAATCTTTTGGTTGTCAGACAGCTGTAGTTGGACTACATTAACTACAGCCTGTAAGCCACTTTGATAAGTTGTGTGTGTGTGTGTGTGTGTGTGTGTGTGTGTGTATGTGTGTGCGTGTGTATGTCTGTGTGTGTGATCTGATATATATATTAGAATATATATATATTTCTAATTAAAAGGAAAGCATGAGATCTGTAAATAGTGATTAGAATTCCTAAGTTTAAAATAAAAACAAAACAAGAACAAAAATTGTAGCATATTGGTTAGCAACAATGAGGAACAGAAACTCAGGTGTTAAAAGAATATATCTCTAGGTTTACATCTATATCTATATCTATCTATATCTATCTATCTCTATCTCTATCTCTATCTCTATCTCTATCTCTATCTCTATATCTATATTCATTCCATTAGTCCTGTTTCCTTAGAAAATCCATGTCAATATATATGTTTATCACAAAGTTTAACCTCCCACTCATAGATATTTAAATGAAAGAGAAACATGAACCCTTGGAAGATCTGCCTTGGTTGTTTGCCAAAGGCTAATCCCCAATCATCCACCAAACTTATTTCTGCATAGACGTATAGATAAGTTTACCATTTATGCTAGTATGGGTGCAGTGGATACACACAATCATTAGAATTTCTCACCATGTCTCAGGCTTTGTTAAAATGGCTGGTTTTGGTAACCAGAAAACCCGCATCATTGATTTAAAGTATTCCTGATCCACTTTCTAATAGTTCTGTTCCATACAATATTTATACCATGATATCTAAGAAGGAAAATTCTCCTTAATTTCCCCAAATGACCATGATCTTGATAAAGATTCATACATAAGGAAATAAATCAATGTGCTGATCTGTAAACTTAATGCTTCAGTGTTTAAACTCAGAGATGGGTAGGCACAGCATTGATTCTTTTGAGGTTAGTATAATAAGTTTATTTTATCTGTTTAAATAAAATCACAGACATTGAGACATACCATACTACTTACACACACTAAGTCCACAGTCTGCATATAGGCACACATACACAGAAATCAGAGCTCACATACATGTATTATACCTCATACACACACACATACACACACACACACACAACCACATACTAACTATTCAGCACATGGAACACATCATGCACTCACACATGCTCATACATATAGGCAGTATATATCCACACGTATTCATTGTACTTTTAAATATTATACTTGAAACATCTGGAAGAAAAAGAGGGTATTACATTTCAGGATATAGCCTCAGAAATGAATTTCCTGAATAGAAATCCAGTTACCCATGAAATAAAACCAACTGCCAATGAACAAGATGTCATAAGACTAAAAAACTTCTGTACTGTGAGAAAAACTGTTAACTGATAAAAGAGGCAGCCTAGAGAATTTGAATTTTTTTCAGACTTGCAAAGAGGAAACACATGCCTTACACTGCAAATCTGTCTCAGAACTGATAATTAGAGAGCTCAGAAGACCCAGGGTAATCCAAAAACTATTATTTTGCTAAAAGGTCATAGTATCAAGCTGACATTTGAATTCATATTTCTCTACAATAGATTAGTGCTTCTCTTGCACCTCACCAGAGCACTGTGTTTATGCAGTGTCTGGTAGTTAACACAAAATGTCATAACAGATCAAAGTACAGAGTCTAGGTGAAAGCAGAGTTCACCGGCACAAATGGAACATTTATATCATCTGCACCCCTTCCCAAGGTTTAGGCTGCCTCACAGAAAGGGGGAAAGTAAGACTATACAAGCCAGATGTCAGGCAGGATCTCAGCAAAATTCTTCTCTTGACATAACAGGATAACAGCACTCGCAGAGTAGTCAGAGCAGCTGAGGTTGCTTGCACAGATCAAGTCAGTCAGCATTCTAACAAAGAATGGGAAGAGTTCATGAGCTGACCATCCCTAACTGAGAAACTATGGCCAACTGATGGCTTCCATGGTAGAGTTCTATTTAAAGATATAGTTCAGCCGGGCGGTGGTGGCTCATGCCTGTAATCCCAGCACTCTGGGAGGCAGAGGCAGGCGGATTTCTGAGTTCGAGGCCAGCCTGGTCTACCGAGTCATTTCCAGGACAGCCAGGGCTATACAGAGAAACCCTGTCTCGAAAAAACCAAATCCAAAAAAACAAAACAAAAAAAAAAAACAAAAAGATATAGTTCCTGCTAAATCAACCATATTCTTGAGTTGATCCCACACCCACAAGTATATGGACAGCACACACCTGAGTGAACAGATTATTAACTCTTAACTGGGGTAGGAATTTTGGTGGATCCACTTTTTCAGGAATTAAGATGTACACAGGAAGACCAGTTGTAAATATGTGATGTTAATATATTGAGACAGAAGAACTCAAAACTAGTCATGTGCATGAGACTTAAGATGAATGAACAGATGAATAGAATTTTTTGTTCAGTTCCTCTTTTCATTTCTTCATAGCATTTATTCTTTTAGAGTAAGCTAAAATACTTGTACTCATTTGTGTAATATAACATGATGTTACCTTTCACTACTCCTAACCCAGTCAATCCTCTACACTGCTTAGGGAAATTTCTCTAGATACAACACTGGACTTGAGATAACATACTCAGGTCTTCAAGCACTGTGTGAGAACCATGTGGCAAGCACTTTGCTGAAAATGCTGTGGTAATCAGGTTCTGGTTATTGGAACATAATATCTGAGATTATAAATTTTAAAAAACTGTATTTAACATGTTGTTTCACATGCTTTACTCCACGGCTGGCTGTTGTTTGCCTCTGGCCTATAAAAATGCACCCTATTACAATGAGCAGTAGGTATATGAGTCATGATGATAATTACAACACGCTAGTCACACATAAACAGGCATGTAGACTAGTAGGACTTAGAGGAAGATGTAGAAATTAAGTTAAAGGAATGTGGACACCTAATTTTGAAAAAAAAATCATACTTTAAAAATACCCTTATCAATGAATGATACTGGCAAAGATTCATAAGAATGATTCATATCCCGCCTGCGCCCAGGACCTGAACACATAGGCGGTTTGTCTGCCAGCCCGCCAGTCATGGGGCCTGTGTCCTGCATGGAGAACAGTGGAGGGAGAGACTCCCCATGGCCATATTTGCTGCCTGCCTGGGCAGAAAAGCATCACTAGGTACTGTATTATCCCGAGCTTAAGATTTCTTGGGGTGCAAACCGCCAGGGTTCTGCCTGTGCCCAGAACCTGGGCACATAGGCGGTTTGTCTGCCAGCCCACCAGTCGTGGGGCCTGTGTCCTGCATGGAGAACAGCGGAGGGAGAGACTCCCCATGGCCATATTTCCTGCCTGCCTGGGCAGAAAAGCATCACTAGGTACTGTATTATTCCGAGCTTAGGATCTCTGGGGGTGCAAACCACCAGGGGCCCGCCTGCACCCAAGACCTGAGCACATAGGTGGTTCATCTGCCAGCCGGTCTGTTGTGGGGCCTGTGTCCTACATGAGAATCAACAGAGGGAGTGACCACCTGCCACCATCTTCGCCCCATGACAGAGCAGTCCAGGAACACCTGGTTCACCTGGTTGGTTCATATTATTGTTCTTCCTGCAGGGCTGCAAACCTCTTCAGCTCCTTGGGTCCTCTCTCTAGCTGTTCCAATGGGTATCCTGTGCTGATACTATTGGTTGGCTGTGAGCCATGAGTATTTTGATCCACTTTTCACATGCTCCACTATGTTCATAGCAGCCTTATCTATAATAGCCAGAAGCTGGAAAGAACCCAGACGTCCCTCAACAGAGGAATGGATACAGAAAATGTGGTACATTTATACATGGAACACTACTCAACTATTAAAAACAATGAATTCATGAAATTCTTAGGCAAATGGAACTAGAAAATATCATCCTCAGTGAGGTAACCCAATCACAAAAGAACACACATGGTATGCACTCGCTGACAAGTGGATATTAGCCCAAAAGCTCAGAATACCCAAGATATAACTCACAGACCACAAGCTCAAGATGAAGGAAGACCAAAGTGTGGATACTTTGATCCTTATTAGAAAGTGGATCAAAACACCCATGATATTACTTTTGATTGTATTGCCAAAGGACTCTACATCCTATGATAGAGACACTTGCACAACTCTGTTTATCACTCCTGCTTTCCAACAGCAAGAAAAGGACTCAGCCTAAATAGCTATCAAGAGATGAATGACTCTGAAAATATGATGCATATACAGAATAGAATTGTCTTCAACAGTAAAGAAAATTAAATTATGCAATTTTCAGGCAAATACATGGAACTGGAAAAGTAACACTAAACAAGGTCCAGAAAGACAAACATCATATGTTCATTTTTAAAAGTTCATTTTATAATTGTAATTGCTAATTATTAAATGTATTTATTTTGAAGGATACAATATGAATAAATGCCAAAAAAGTAACATGAGAATATTGCATTGTAGATGATATACACTAGGGGCAAAAACTTAGAGTAGAGAATATGGTGTAGGAAGATGATAAGGATGTGGACGGTGAAAGAACAAATCACATTCATGAGCATGAATAATCAAATATGTTACTTTGTAAACAAATATTTTAAAAAAGAGAATGGGATGAATGACTATCCCCTTCTGAGACATATCATTTCTCATCCTAAAAGTTGTTCATTTACAACACCTGTCTACAAATTCTTACTACTAAGCCAGCCTGAATTTCTGAGTATTTAACAAATAACAAGGATGTTGAAACCACATATGGAAATATTATAGAAGCTTTTCATTTACTTGTATGTATTTACACACATATATGTATTGGACATAAAATAGATTTATTATATAGGAAGGACTAATATTTCTCCTTAATGCCAAAGATAATCATGCTTGAGACCAAGCGAAAAGTATAGAATTACTTCTTTCAAGTTGTTGATCAGAGGAGTCCTCTAGATCCCTAAAACCATATAGGCTACTGACATCACGCTTGGTTGTCCACCAGGAATAGATCGGAAGACCTTTTTGCTAGAGACAAAACATAAGAAAAATCTATTTACATAATGACTTCATGACCAAATACATGAAAAATCATGTCTGAGCATAGGGATTCTATCTCCTGGTGAGCCCTTTGCTTTTCAAACTTCCCGTGTATATAGACAGTGCCTCCTGCTTTGCCTGCCCTGCCATGGCCAGGACGCATGTTTGGGGGAAGTTGACATCCCTTGTATATCATCTCCCTCTTCAGCAAGGAGTTGCCACATTGTAATGGCCACTCCCCCTTTCCTGTTTCCCTTATCTTCTACCCCTTGTTCTGTTTCTCTGCCTTCTGTTGCCCTCCACTTTAATCTTTGTATCCACATTTCCATTCTTACCATGAAGCACTATTGTTTTTAATTCTGAAATATAATAGCCCCATAGAAAAGCATGACTGCCTCTCACTTTCAAGTACTTCATAGTGAAGAGGTCATATGTCTCATAGCAAAGACCAGGGTCACAGAGGAATGGCTTACTTGGAATGCGATGAGTTTGAGAGGTATTTAGAACAGACACCATCCAGTCTTACTAAGGAAGCACAGATTTACATTCTGTCTAAGCTCCACCCCACAGTTACCTGGCAACAGCTATGAAAGAGCCTGCTTGCCCCCTCCTCCCTCTCTTGATCTCTTGCTTTTCCTTTGCTCTTGCTCTTGCCTTCCCATTCCCTTCACCACCACCACCACCACCACCACCACCACCACCTGCTCATGGCCGGCCTCTATTTCTCTACTCTTTCTCTCTTTGCCTTTCTCTGCCTCTACTACGCTCTTAATTCCCCTCCCCATGCCCCAAATAAGCTTTATTCTATATTATACCAGTGTGGCTGGTCCCTGGGGGTTAGGGATGCCTTAGCATTGGCCCAGATGAGACATCCCCTCCCCCATACCTTACCACTCCCCCATAGAACATATTCCCTCTCTCTTTTTCTTTTTTTTTTTTTGACCTCCTATATCATCCAATGGAAAAAAGATAGCCTTTTCAACAAATGGTGCTGGTTCAACTGGAGGTCAGCATGCAGAAGAATGCGAATTGATCCATCCTTGTCTCCTTGTACTAAGCTCAAATCCAAATGGATCAAGGACCTCCACATAAAGCCAGACACTCTGAAGTTAATAGAAAAGAAACTGGGGAAGACCCTTGAGGACATCAGTACAGGGAGAAAGTTTCTGAACAAAACACCAATAGCGTATGCTCTAAGAGCAAGAATTGACAAATGGGACCTCATAAAATTACAAAGTTTCTGTAAGGCAAAGGGCACCATCAAGAGGACAAATCGGCAACCAACAAATTGGGAAAAGATCTTCACCAATCCTACACCAGATAGAGGGCTAATATCCAATATATATAAAGAACTCAAGAAGTTAGACTCGAGAAAACCAAACAACCCTATTAAAAAATGGGGTACAGAGTTAAACAAAGAATTCTCACCTGAAGAACATCGGATGGCGGAGAAGCATCTTAAAAAATGCTCAACTTCATTAGTCATTAGGGAAATGCAAATCAAAACAACCCTGAGATTTCACCTTACACCAGTCAGAATGGCTAAGATTAAAAATCCGGAGATAGCAGGTGTTGGAGAGGGTGTGGAGAAAGAGGAACACTCCTCCACTGCTGGTGGGGTTGCAAATTGGTACAACCACTCTGGAAATCAGTCTGGCGGTTCCTCCGAAAACTGGGCACCTCACTTCCAGAAGATCCTGCTATACCACTCCTGGGCATATACCCAGAGGATTCCCCACCATGTAATAAGGATACATGCTCTACTATGTTCATAGCAGCCCTATTTATAATTGCCAGATGCTGGAAAGAACCCAGGTATCTCTCTTTATCTTTTTATAAGCATGTCATATGGTGCCGAGACTTGGATTTAGAAACTCTGCAGGAGCCGGGCGGTGGTGGTGCATGCCTGTAATCCCAGCACTCTGGGAGGCAGAGGCATATGGATTTCTGAGTTTGAGGCCAGCCTGGTCTACAGAGTGAGTTCCAGGACAGCCAGGGCTATAGAGAGAAACCCTGTCTCGAAAAAACCAAATCAAAAAAAAAAAAAAAAAAAAAAAAAAAAAAACAAAAAAAAAACGAAAGAAAGAAAGAAAGAAACTCTGCAGGTTTGCATCCTCCCTCAGTAATCACGTTGAGATCTACACTCGCTAATCCAGAACTGGTAAACTCCCTTCCCCCACTGATCAGCATAACTGTCCACATGGTTCCAAGGAAGATTTCTTGAGCTCGGAGTTACCGTTGTGCTGCCCTGTCCCTGATTCTAGGACACCTAGGACACTGTTCCTTGGGCGAGACTTTCCTCTTTCCTTTTGAGACAGTTTCATTGTCATGGCCTGGACAGGCTGCTTCCTGGCAGAGGAACACTTAGTCCCCAACCCCCAAGTGCCTACACATGGGCCAGCCTTTTGCCACCTGAAAAATGGGTCTGCCCCGCCCCTTGCATCCTGCCAGGGGCCCCATCTGTGACACATGCTTTCCCACACGCTTGACCACTGCTGCTCCCACCAAAGCTCACAGCTGAGGGGAAACACAGCTTTGGCCCTGGCTGCCCCCATCTACCCCTAAAACAGCCAGAGGCTCTGGGCCAGCTGGCTGTTATTAGGAAGTCTTAATCCAGCATCTGATCAAAGTAAACAGACCATTGCAACAGCCACCAGCCCTACAGCAGCCCAAACCTGATTCATGGGCCACCAGAGCAGCAGCACTTTTGCTTCAGCCATTGCCAGTGGGGTGGGAAGCGGGGCGCATCAATCTGCACTGTACAGCTACAGCCACCAACTGCGAGACCCCACACAGCAGAACCATTGCCACACACTGGCCACTGTGGGACTCATAAAACTCTACCACGGGAGCTGCTAGCACCCATCGTGGTCCACCACGAGGAGCTAGCCTCTGCCATGTGGGTTATGCAGTCAGACAGATCCACACCAACCACTCATTTTCACGTTTCCGGCTACCAGATCAGAAAGAAAGAAAAAAAACCCTCAAAACACACACATTTCAATGCTCCATCCAGACCCTTGGGTGACCTCCCTTCTTGAAAGTGGTTCATAAGCCCCTGGGCTCTTGCAGCAGCTGTTCCAGAATTCCTAGATCTAGGTTGAACTGGTTTCTGGCGATTCCGGGACATCAAGGGAGCCTCTAGATAGTCACGTAGCAACCTGACCATCTAGCTTGGCTGTACACTTGTAACCTGTTACTGAACTCTTCTTGGGATACCAGTACAAATAGTTCCGTAGCATCTCCATCACCCAATAGATACTAAATTGTCTTCGAACATATCCCTAGGCACCCCACTGGGATGTCTCCTGGAAAATCTCAAATCTCTGAAGTTAACACCTGATTTGAGGGCATCAAAACTATTGTACCTCTGCAATAAGGACTGGATTCAGTCCCTGCCATATAATAGCTCCAAATGGCCACTCAACAGCACAGTAGACCCAATTATTTTAAGGTATCTTCATACATACTTTTGGCGGTCTGGTAAATGGAAAGAGGTTCCCTGTGCCCAAGCTCTTACCTATCTACACTTCTACACCTGTTCTCATGGTCTTCATGCTCAGTTTGTGTCACAGGCATGAGCCTGCCTGGGCAAACCCATTTTCTGTCACCACAATCTTATACCACTGCTGGCAGCTTTCCTATTCTGGTCCTAACCAAATGTTTCTTTGCTAATGTAAAAATGTGCTTTTCTCTACTTACACAACCTGTCAAAGTTACTTAAGATTTTCATTTCTATCCTGTCTTGACAGATGATGATTTTTACTACTGCCATTCAATCACAGTGTGTTCTATTCAGTTTTAACCAATCGATATCGCCCTCAATCTTGTCAGAAGTCTGCTAATTACTTAGGTTATGACAGAATTTCCGAAGCCTTTAACAGACCCCAAGAGGTCTCAGAAGAGCCTTGTCCACATGGCTACAAGATACTGCCTGGATTATGATTTGATAATTACTAAAAAACACAGTGGACAAAACTGGATATCCTGAGTCAAATGACTTAGCTAAATCAAGGTAAACCATTTCTCATGTCATGTGTATCCATTCCACAGAGAAAAAGCCCTGTGTCTTCTACACTTGAAAGCCAGACTGACTGCCCAAGTTGCCATGGAGACCATGGAGACCACCGGGAACTGTTGACTAGTGGACTCTGTCATTTTTTAAATAATATGACTGGTAGATTATTGTTTATTCTTTCTCAGACTTCTGACTACATTAACTGTAGCCTGACAACTAGAAAAAGCGTTCACAGATGTAATCTGTACTTCCTTACCTTCCTCTTCCTGCTATGCCACTGTCCTAACATTATTCAAGTTCTTAATCCTAATGAAACATTGCACTATTCTCTTAGTCAGGGTTTCTATTCCTGCACAAACATCATGACCAAGAAGCAAGTTGGGGAGGAAAGGGTTTATTGAGCTTACACTTCCATGTTGCAGTTCATCACTAAAGGAAGTCAGGACTGGAACTCAAGCAGGTCAGAAAGCAGGAGCTAATGCAGAGGCCATGGAGAGGTGTTTCTTTCTGGCCTTCTTCCCCTGACTTGCTCAGCCTGCTCTCTTACAGTATCCAAGAACACCAGCCCAGGGATAACACCACCCATAAGGGGCCCTCCCCACTTGATCACTAATTGAGAAAATGCCCCACAGCTGGATCTCATGGAGGCACTTCCCCAACTGAAACTCTTTTCTCTGTGATAACTCCAGCCTGTGTCAAGTTGACACCCAAAACTAGCCAGTACAATTGACCCCTTGTCAACTTGACACACAAACACATCACTCTTAAGCCTCAACCCTTACTTTCTTGTTCATCCCCAAGATCTCAATTACTTTAAAAGTCCCACAGTCTTTACATATTAAAAGTTCAATCACCTTAAAATGTCCAATATCTTTAAAATTCAAAGTCTTTTAACTGTGGGCTCCACTAAAATACTTTCTACCTTCAAGAGGGAAACATATCAGGGCACAGTCACAACCAAAAGCAAAACTCAAACTCCAACGATTCAAAGTCTGGGATTCAACTCACGATCTTCCAGGCTCCTCCAAGGGCTTGGGTCACTTCTCCAGCTCTGCCCTTTGTAGCACACAGCTTGTCTTCTAGGCTCCAGCTGCCTGTACCCCACTGCTGCTGCTGTTCTTGGTGGTCATCGCATGGTACTGGCATCTCCAAAACGCTGCTATCTTCCACTGTAATTAGGCTTCACCAATAGCCTCTCATAGGCTCTCTTCATGGTGACAAGCCTCTGCTCCTATGCATGACCTCGTCAAGTCCTCTCACTGTGCCAAGAGCCTCAGCTGCTCTTCATGACCCCTTCATGCCTTCAAAACCAGTATCATCTGGGTGACTCTTACACAGTACCAAGTCCAGCCACAGCACAAAATACAACTGTGGCTATCTCTGGAACATACTCTCTGTGCTCTTATAAAACACTTCACAGAAGATTTCACCTCAATGATGCTGGTCTCTTCTTAATCACTACTAATTTCTTAGCTCCAGCTAACCAGTATCAATAGTCCCAGTAACACAAAGGTTTGCTTTAGTGGTTCTGGTATCTTGTTACAGCTGATTCTTCAGCCCCAGCTAACCAAAACCACAGAATCTTCACAATCAAAACATGGCCACTGTAAGAGTCTTTAATCTTCCCTCTGAAATTTCACAAGCCAGGCCTCCATCTTTTGCACTGTTCTCAACATTGTCTTCCAAGCTCCTACAGAACTTTCCACCGAGCTCTTAATGTTCTAATGGCTTTTCTAGCTCAAAGTTCCAAAGTCCTTCCACAGTCCTCACCAAAATGTGGTCAGGTTGTCACAGGAATACACCACTCCTGGTACCAATTTGTCTTAGTCAGGGTTTCTATTCCTGCACAAACATCATGATCAAGAAGCAAGTTGGGGAGGAAAGGGTTTATTGAGCTTACACTTCCATGTTGCAGTTCATCACTAAAGGAAGTCAGGACTGGAACTCAAGCAGGTCAGGAAGCAGGAGCTGATGCAGAGGACATGGAGGGATGTATCTTACTGGCTTGCTTCCCCTGGCTTGCTCAGCTTGCTCTCTTATAGAACCCAAGAATACCAGCCCAGGAATGGCACCACCCACAAGGGGCCCTCCCCCTTGATCACTAATTGAGAAAATGCCCCACAGTTGGATCTCATGGAGGCACTTCCCTAACTGAAACTCTTTTCTCTGTGATAATTCCAGCCTGTGTCAAGTTGACACCAAAAACTAGCCAGATCCAACTTTTTAATCACAAATTCTTGTTATGTTTACTCCACAAAAGGTTCATCTTAAAGACTGTCTGTTGTTGACTCATGTTGTTAACTCTTTTGTAAACTTATAAGCCACAAGAAACCCACTCATATATACCTCTCATGGACCACATAGACTCCATCCTGATAAGTACATCTGCCTAATGTTACCACTTGTTACCAATTCCAGAGGGTGGGATTCCTCTGAGTTTCAAATATATATCTGAAGAAAAAAATTTTTTTCTCCCAAATGTACTTAATCTTGTAATAATCTTAATGGGGGAATGTTAGCATTCTGTCTACATGCCACCCCACAATTACCTAACAACAGCAAGGTATACTCAAACCCACAGTTACCTGGCAACTTCCAGGTAGGCCTGACCCACTATAAAAGGGGATGCTTACCCCTCCTTCCTCTCTTGATCTCACTCTCCCATTACCATTCCCTCCCCCTCCACATGCTCATGCCCCCTTTCTCTCTCTCTCTTTCTCTCTCTCTCTTTCTCTGTGTTTATTACCTTCTTACCTTCCCGCCCCATGTCCTGAATAAACTCTATTCTATATTAGACCATCATGTGGCTGGTTCTTCAGAGGACAGTGATGCCTTAGCATGGGTCGGTCTGCTGAGACATTCCCTTCTCCCATATGTGACTATGTCCCCATAGAACACATTCCCTCTCTCTTTATTTTTTTAAGACATCACTTGCTATTTGCTAAAGTACAAATACTATAAGAAAATTATCAGACTTGAAGAAACTGAACTCTTTAGCTAGGTGGTGGTGGTGCACACCTTTAATCCCAGCACTTGGGAGGCAGAGGCAGGCATATTTTTGAGTTCAAGGCCAGCCTGGACTACAGAGTGAGTTCCAGGACAGCCAGGGCTGTAAGAAACCCTGTCTCAAAAAAAAAAAAAAAAAAAAAAAAAAAAAAAAAAAAGGAAAGAAAAGAAAGAAACTGAACTCTAACCACATTCTGCTGCTGAGAAAAGCTCAGAGATTTCTGCTGCTGACCCTATATTTCCTTATCTTACAACACAGAACTGTTTACATGGTGGTGGTGGTAGTGATAATAGTGGTTTGGTTCATTTCTGGGTTTTTTTACTTTTCAAGAGTATATTTCTCTGTGTAATCATGTCTTTCCAAGAATTCACTTTGTAGACCAGACTAGGCTCAAATTCAGAAATCTGCCTTCTTTTGCCTCATGAGTGTTGGGACTAAAGGTGTATGCCACCACTGCCTGGTCACAAGAACTGTTTTATGAAAACCCCTACACCAATTACCAAATATTAAAGAATCTTTCACTTAAGATATTCAATAACTTAATTCCTAATTAAGTTTATGCATTCATAATGACATTAATATTTACTATCCAATAATACCTTGTGCCCTAGTATTTCAGACCATGACTCAATAGTACCATATCTTTAAACAAGAATATAGGTTCTCTTTGGAATATTTAGGTTGAAGTTAGCAGAATATAAGTTAGTTTATCACATTATTATACATTATTACTAATGCCATCTATTTACCATTAAAAATAATAGTAAGGCTAGGAGTCACAGTGGCAGACACTTAAAGATCAAGCTTTATGAGAGTCTGAAGAAGAGGAATTCATTGCTATGAGGAGTTCACAGGCTACCTCTATCCTGTACTATAAGAGGAAACAAAACAAAAAACAAACAAAAAAAGAGATTTACAAAGATCTCCCAATCTGAGAAGTGAGATTAGGCTTCAGTTCACATTTTTGGTGCCACAATTTCTCCTTCCCTATTTCTCAGGAACTTTCTCATCTTTTTATAAATAATATGTCATATGATTAATTGAGGCATATCAAATCTCTTTGATATTTTGAGGCCAACATCTTCTAACTTCATCATTTCATTAATATCTAAACCATCTCTCCTTAATGCACAAGTTCTAAAATATATTCATGATGTAAAATGTTGTTATCAATCCAAAACCACATTATCCCCAGGAGCTCCTCTGCCTTACATTGTAGCATCTGGCTTTTACATTTATCATGCATTTGTAGATATTTCAGGTCAGGCTAGCTCATGAATATTTTAGTTTACACTCACCTTTATATATAACATGATATTTCTGTTATTTATTCTGAAACTTTAATGTCAATATATACAATCTTTTTTACAATAGTCCCCTGACTATTATCACCGTTATTATCTATTAGAGACTATAAGTGAAACATAGAAATGGTTGAGATTACATGGAAAAGAAACTTGGAGAAGAAAAGAGAGGAGTCTGGAGAGAGAGAGAGAGAGAGGAGAGGAAACTATATAAGTAACAGACCGAATCAATAAAGGATACCATGACTATCTGTCCTCTCATATTGACTTCTGTCCTTTTCTTTTAAATCATAACCAAACTTTTAAAAATAATATTCTAATAAAATTACTATTATTTTATTAGTTACTATTTTAAAACTGTTTTACTACTATTTTCAAAAACAAATTTATGTATATTTTAATGAACTAATTTGAACATAAAACTCCCACATTCCTCTGTTCTTATATTCTGATTCTTGTTGTAAAATTAGTTTGTTTCAGCTAATCAATGTGAATCTAAAAATCTTGCCTCATATTCTTCAATATTTACTTATATTACCCTTCCAAACCTTCAGATCATTTCCCTTATTGAGTAATGTAGTATGAATTGCCTTGGACACACCAGCCTTTATTCTTTTCTTCTTCTACAAAGTGTGTTCAGTTGTTTCCTGGTGTGTTAACCAAAGATAACTGCCACAGAACACGTTATGATGAATTCACACAAGAATTCTTAAAGCATGGGAGCAAAAGGTTATGTAGACAGACAGAGTGGACCCTTGTCATGATTATTTCTTCTTTATCAATGTATTTGGCCAGAATAGGACACAGACCTATTATACCATACTTTGAACATACTATTAGTCTTACTTTTCTGGACCTAAGAATACTAATACCTAAACAAAGCAAGATGTCAGCAACAAGAAAAATAGTCTTTTGAGTTAGAACAAAGAAGAGATAGCTGAAATTCTCTGAATGATCCTGTGTTCCTAAAATGCATATGTTAAAATCCTACTCCAAAGAACATGGCTCTAGAAGTTGGGTCATTTGAAAGACAATTGAATTGAGATCACAGCTCTTTTCAAATGATGCAAATGTCTGTGACATTGTCCCTTCCATCACACAAGGAAGCAATAAGAAGATACCACTGATGAGTTATTGGAACCTTCTATCTGATGGCACCTTGAATTTGTTCTTGGATTTTACACCCTCCAGAACAGTGAAAATTAATGTACATTGTCCTTTAGCCACCTAAGTACAATATTCCAACATGGCAGACTGATAGAAAACCAACCAATCTGTAATTTTAATACATTAAAATTTAAAGATACTTCTCGTATCTTTTAATGACATAAGAAAAATGCTGGGGTTAGAGAAATGGGTGGCTTAATGAATAAACTACTGCAAAAGCACTAGAGTATGAGTTTAGATTCCCAGAACAGAACTAGTAAAAATTATGAATATTGTAGCATCCACCTGTAATCCCAGCTCTATGAAATGCAAGTGGATGACTATAGGGTCTTAAGATTATAGAGAATGGAGTGGCAGAGCAGCTGGGACAGGGACCATCTGAGCTCCACCTGCACCCAGGAGCTGGGCAGCACAACAGCCTTCTGTGCACAGATCCTGCCAGGAAAGAACTACTCTGCAGGGAGTGATTTGACTCCCAGGTTTGGAGGTGAGTCCACCATCTTCTCTCCGGAGACTGAACAGGTTGGTACAGCCAGAAGCACAGGGAACACAGGAACTGCAGAGCAGCTGGGACACAGTCGATCCAGGCTCCACCTGTACCTAGGAGCTGGGCAGTGCCACAGCATTCTGTGCTAGGGGAAAGCCAGTCACCAAGGTGTGCTGAGACAGGCTTGCAGGCCCAGAGGAAGGACAAGCACCAATCAGAGACAGCAGGACCAACTAACACTAGAAATAACCAGATGGCAAAAGACAAACATAGGAATGTTACTGACAGAAATCAAGGCAACATGGCACCAACCAAACCCAGTTCTCCCACAACAGCAAGTCCTGGATGTCCCAACACACCAGAAAATCAAGATTTGGATTTAGAATCAGAGTTCATGATGCTGATAGAGGACTTCAAGAAGGACATAAATAACTCCCTTAAAAGAATATAAGAAAACACAGGTAAACAGGACGAAGCACTTAAAGAATTACAGGAAAGCACAACCAAACAAGTGAAGGAATTGAACAAAACCATCCAGATGTAGAAACAATAAGGAAATCACAAAGGAAAACAATTCTGGACATAGAAAACCTAGGAAAGAAGTCAGGAGTCATGGATGCAAGCATCAATAACAGAATACAAGAGATAGAGGAGAGAATCTCAGATGCAGAAGATACCATAGAAAGCATTAACATAACAGTCAAAGAAATGCAAAATGCAAAAAGCTCCTAACACAAAACATCCAGGAAACCCAGTATACAAGGAGAAGACCAAACCTAAGGATGTTAAGTATAGAAGAGAGTGAAGATTCCCAACTTAAAGGGCCAGTAAATATATTCAACAAAATTATAGAAGAAAACTTCTCTAACCTAAGGAAAGATATGCCCATGAACATACAAGAAGCCTACAGAACTCCAAATAGATTGGACCAGAAAAGAAATTCCTCCTGTCATATAATAATTAAAACATCAAATGCACTAAACAAAACACTAACAAAAGAAGAGAAATTTTGCACTAGAAAAAGCAAGAAATTAATCTTCTTTTAACAAGCCAGAAAGAAGAGAGCCACACAAACATAACTCCACCTCTAATAACAAAAATAACAGGAAGCGACAATCACTTCTCCTTAATATCTCTTAATATCAATGGACTCAATTCTCCAATCAAAGGACATAGACTAACAGACTGGATACATAAGCAGAAATCAACAATTTGCTACATACAGGAAACCCACCTCAGGCACAAAGACAAAGACTACCTCAGAGTAAGACTGTAAAACAATTTTCCAAGCAAATGATCACAAGAAGCAAGCTGGTGTAGCCATCCTAATGTTGAATAAAAATGACTTTCAACCTAAAGTAATCAAAAAAGATAAGGAAGGACACTTCATACTCATCAAAGGAAAAATCTACCAATATGAACTTTCAATTCACCAACAGATTGGGAAAAAAATCTTTACTTATCCTCCATCCAATAGAGGACTAATATCCAATATATACAAAGAAATCAAGAAGTTAGACTCCAAAGAATCAAATAACCCTATTAAAAATGGGGTACAGAGCTAAACAAAGAATTCTCAACTGAGGCGTACCAGATGACTAAGAAAAACCTAAAGAAATGTTCAGCATCCTTAATCATCAGGGTAATGCAAATCAAACAACCCTGAGATTCCACCTCACATCAGTCAGAATGGATAAGATCAAAAACTCAGGGGACAGCAAATGCTGGAGAGGATATGGAGAAAGAGGAACACTCCTCCATTGCTGTGTGGGATTGTAAGCTGATAAAACCACTCTGGAAATCATTTGGTGGGTCCTAGAAAATTTGATAGAGCACTACCTGAGGACTCAGCTATACCACTCCTAGGCATATACCCAGAAGATGCTCCAACATGTAATAAGGATATATGCTCCACTATGTACATAGCAACCTTATTTATAATAGCCAGAAAATGGAGAGAACCCAGATGTTCCTCAACAAAAAATAGATACAGAAAATGTGGTACATTGCAGTACTACTCAGCTATTAAAACAATGAATTCATGGAATTCTTAGGCAAATGGATGGAGCTAGAAAATATCATCCTGAGTGAGGTAGCCCAATAACACAAGAACACACATGGCATGTACTTGCTGATAAGTGGAATTATCCCCAAAGCTTGGAATACCCAAGATACATCTCACAGACCACATGAAGCTCAAGAAGAAGGAAGATCAAAGTGTAGATACTTTGATCCTTATTGGAAAGTGGGTCAGAAAACCCATGGCTTATAGCCAACCAATAGAATTAGCATAGGTTCCCCAGTGGAGCAGCTAGAGAAAGGACACAAGGAGCTGAAGAGGTTTACAGACCTGCATAATATGTACCAACCAGCAGCCCCAATGCTCCCAGGGACTACATCACCCACCAAAGAGTACACATGGAGGGACCCAGGGCTCCAGTGTCACATGTAGCAGAAGATGACCATTTCAGACATCAGTGAAAGGAGGAGGCATTGTTGCTGTGAAGGCTCCATTCCCCAAAACAGGGGAATGCAAGTCAGAAAATTGGGGGTCGGGTGAGCAGGGGGAGGGGGATGGGATAGGGGGTTTTCATGGGGTAACTTGGAAAGGGGATACCATTTGAAATGTAAATAAAGCAAATACCTAATTTAAAAAAAAAGATTAGTCAGCACGGCCAGTTTTGGGACAGAAGCTTTAGTGAACCTGTCTTAAAATGAGACAGAAGGATATGGAAAAAAATTGCCCAATGTCAATCTTTGGCATTCAAATATTCACATATGAACATCTATACCTTTATACCTATATGAAAACATAACACACAAACACACACACACACACATGCACACACACACACACACACACACACACACACACGCACTCGCGCGCGCGCACACACACACACAAATGCTTAATGAATATAAGTAACTGTTGGGTGCTAGTATGACAATGATTAATACCAGCAACATTTACTCTGTCACAGTTTCCCATTTTGAGTTTCTCACACAGGCATACATGTTAACATTCTGGTTCCTAGCCTATATGCTACTAAGTTAGGAAATGTTTAAGATATATACTAGTGGTAGGTGTTCAGGTTTGTGATGAATGAACTTCTGGTGGGTCCTCTTTATCTTATTCCTTCTAGGCTCACATTGAGAGGTTCTGCTCCAACAGGACTTTCAAATATGATATACTGCTTCTATGTCCTATCCTGAAGAAACACTCCACTGACTATTTCAGTTTGTTGATGATGTTGTCTTACTGATCGCAAGTAATTCTTCTACCCTTGCTGGACAGCACCAGTTTTCCTGGTAAAGCCAAAACTTCACTTGCTTGTGCATCAATAGTGGCTTTGCTTCCCTCTGAAGTTTCTTGAGTCTTACCTCCATTTTCTACATTACTTTCAACATTGTCTTCCATTTTCTCACTTCTTATTAAACTCAGTGTCAAATGTCAAAGCTTTTCCAGGTCAAAGGAGAATTCTCCACATTTCTCTCCCAAACAATTTCAGACAGAAAAGTAACACAAATTTGTCCATTACAGCAAATCTTACTCTCTCATAACAACTTCTGTCCTTGTTACTTTTCTGTTGCTGTAATATAACAGTAACTGAAACACTAGGAAAGAAAAGTATATATTTGGCTAATAGTTACAGTCTATCACTGAAGAAAGACAAGGCAGAAATTTTGTGTAGGAACTTAGAGGCAGGAACTGAAGCAGAGATTATAGAGGAACATGGTTTACTGGCTTGCTCAGCTACTTTTCTGTCCAGGCTTATGTGCCTAGGGACTGCAATGCCCACAGTAAGCTAGGCTTTTCATTGTCACTTATCAGTTAAGAAAATGCTCCCCTGGTCGATATAATGTAGATGATTCTTTGGTTGAGGTTCACTGTACTCTGGTGACTACAGTTTGTATGACCAAAAAAATAGGCATTATAGATCTCTATAAGCAATTTTATAAAAGAAACTAATGGAATTTGCTCTGTTAAATTTTATTATAGAAATGATTTATCAGTGGTATGTTTTGGTAACATCTTATCTAGTGTACAACATCTTTCCAAACTGGAATTAATTATCTCAAATCTGTTCTTTGTTTTATATTGAGTTTTTGCAACATCCTAGATCCCTTACTGTCAGTTTACCAATGTTCACGTTTTCAACCATGGAACACAACCTCAGACAGCACTTCCTGTATTCAGCCATGAAAATCAATCCCACATGATTTGAGTTTTTATCAAAAGATTTCAGTAATTCCGTCCAATCTCCATGGTTCACTCTTAATTCTGGTTCTTTTGTTATTTCAACCACTTGTGCAGTTATATTCTCCACTGAAACCCTGGAATCAAAATCACCCATGTGTGTTGAAATCAATTTCTAAACTCCTGTGAACATGGCTATTTTAACTTCATCCATGAGTGACAGATGTTCCCAATGTTGTCTAGTATACTGAGTTTTTTCAGACCATTTCAACCACAATACTTTACAAAATGTGTCTTAAATAAAACTTAAGTGTAAAAAGAATTCATTGACCCATGGATAGAAAAAAACATCGATGTTGTGTTCCTAGGCATAATGACAGAATTCATCTTATTATACATCTTCTTCAGGGATCTTGCATGATTAGATGCATTGCCAGTCAGCAGTAATATTTTGAAATCATTCTCTGGATAATACACATATAAATGAGTGCTTAAAATATTCATTAAACCATGGTACAAATGACATGCTGCCATTTGGGCTTTGTTGTTCTATTTATAACACACAATCAGGAATAGATTTCCCAGTTTCTAAAAGATGTAGGATTTCCTCAATGTTAAAGGAGCATCTGATTCAATTCAAAGCCACCAGCTGTATTACCCCCAATAAGAGTTACCCTGTCCTTTGATGATTTGAAGACAGTTGTTGGCATCCCATCCACAGAGATCAAAGTTCTTTTTTCAATATAATGCTATTTCATAATAAAGGAAACTATGTTTAGGGCAGCCACATAATCAGTTCTTCTGGATGACATCCTGGATCTTATGGATACTTTTACATCAGCTTTTACAACAGCTCCGTCTAACTAACTTGTACATTTAAATTATGGGAATGTCTTTTTCTTTATTTTTTTCCCTTTTTTAATTAATCATTTTATTCTTTTACATCTCAAATGACATCCCACTCCCTGTAACCTCTCCACAAGTTCCCCATCCTACAACCTCCCTCCTCTCCCTCTCCTCCCTCCCCTTTGTCTTTATGAGGGTACTCCCCCACCTATACACTCATCTAGCATTCCTCTATCCTAGGTCTCAAACTTCCACAAGAAAAAGGGGCTCCTCTCCCATTGATGTCAGACTAGGCAGTCTCCTGCTAACTATGCATCTGGAGCCATGGATTCCTCCCTGTACACCCGTTGGTTAGTGGTCTAGTCCCTGGGAGCACTGGGTGGTCCAGCCAGCTGATGGTGTCTTTCTATGGGGTTGCAATCCTCCTCAGCTCCTCCAGTTCTTCTGTCATTTCCCCCACCACTAGGGTTCCAGAGCTCAATCTTGGTTGACTCCAAACATCCACAAATGCACTGATCAGTCACTGGACGAACCTCCCCATGAACAGCCACACCAGGTTCCTGTCAGCAAGTGATCTTGGCAATGGCCACAGTGCTGGGTTTGATATCTACAGACAGAATAAATTCCTGGGTGGGACAGTCCACGGAGAGCCCTTCCTTTAGTCTCTGTTCAATTTTTATCCCTGTTCTTCCTTTAG